>NW_028301611.1:0-303030 GCF_987345545.1 Pholcus phalangioides
GTATGAAAACAATGTTAAAAACGAACCATTTCAAGGCTTTTTTTTTCTGATAATTGGCGAGAAAACCGCCAAAACCATCTCGAAAGACCACGTGTGTCTGGAGGAATATCGTTTCGTTATGGCTAGGGCATAGTCTCCCAAACTTTTTGTTCCATCGCCCCCCTTCATCAGAAATTTTTTCCTCTCATCGCCCCCCCCCCAACTCAAGTAGACCCATAGAATCCTATGTTAAATCAGTAGGTTCTATCGCACATCGGGGGCGATATTGCCCACTTTGGGAAACACTGGGCTGGGCTTTGCGCTGGGGTGCTCAACAGTTAGTTATTATGAAAGTATGGGCCACTTCATTGGCTTGAAAGCGTGTTGCCTGGTTCCCTGCTTTCCCCCCCCCCCTCCGCAACTGGGGTGGGGGGGGGGAAAGCAGGTGAGTCTGGGTACCGGACCAGAGGGGGCGCAAATTTAATTCTTCTCAACCTCACCTCTCCTACTACATTACAAGGGGGGGGGGCAAAACGCGTGCTGCTTGTCTTGTCCTGGCCGATCAAGCATCTAGTTGCGGCCCTGACTGGGCATAGGCGGATATAGACCTGGAAGTCTGGGGGGGGGGTTGCACGATGATGATGATGTCAATTCATATATACATTAGATCAGTCGACTCCACTTTTGACCCACGCCGCTCCGTATCTCCTTTGCCACGTAATTAAATCATCTGGAATAGCACCGCAAGTCACTCGTCTGATCTGTAGATGTACCTTAGGTGACTTGAGTGATCTAAATATGCCGCTTGGGTGATCTGGAATTGTGCCACGGATAACTCAAATCATGTGAAGCTGTAGCGCGGGCCTCTTAACCAGAGGCAGATTTAACGGCGGGCGCACCGGGCGTGCACCTCAATTTAAGGGGTCCAATTTTTCTCTTGCGCCCGGGGCCTCCACTGACTAAAATCGGCTTCAGCTGTTAACCCCTTAACCGATATCGACGGTCTGATACACCCAGACCCTAGGATACTTTCTGTGTAAATTTATTTAACGATACTAGTCAGTGCCGTCTTAACGCATGGGCCCACCCGGCCTCAAGATAAGAGGGTCCCACAAAATTAGGTCTGGTTGAAATTCTCTAAAATTAACTAGGTGGGGCCTCAGAAAAATCACTTGGCCTGGGGGCCCATGATTTCCTTAAGACGGCCCTGATACCAGTTAAGGATTAAGTGTCCTTGAACTGCACCGCGCGTCACTTTGGTGCTCCGTTAATGTGGCGTGGGTCACTTAAGTGCGGGACCGTCATTTGCCCCCCCCCCCCCGGCTCTGAAAAATACACTAGAAATGGTATATACAGTCGAATCCCGTTATAACGAACTCCAAGAAACCAGAGAAATCACTTCGTTATAATGAAATTTCGTTTCGAAGCAACTCCAGGTTTTTGCATTGTTCTTATGTCAGCTTATCTGGGGGATCAGAAAAGTGTTCGTTAAAACGAGATTTTCGCTATAGCGGTATTCGTTAAAACAGGATTCGACTGCATATACAAATATATATATATGCATGCATTGAGTACAGATTCTTTTGCGTGCCCTCCCCCCCCCCCCCCGGAAAATTTGAATATACATGTGCCGCGGGTCGCTTGAGCTCTCTGGAACTGTGCCACGGGAAACGTAAGTAAGTTATGTCGAACTGCAGTGCACAGGCCACCAAAGTATCCTTAAACTGCGCCGCACGTCATTCGAAACTGATCTGCAAATGTGCCACGAGCCGCTTGAGTGAACTGGAACTGTGTCGCGGCTAACTAAAGTGAGGCGGAACTCCACATCGTGGCCGCTTAAGCGTCCTTGAAATGCGCCGCTCGTTATTTAAATGAACTGTATACATGCCGCGGATCGTTTTTTCAAGTGATCTACAGAGATGTGCCGCTTGTTTCATTTCGAGATCGCGGGGCCCGCATCAGATGACTCAGAGGGCCGCGTTTGGCCCGCTGGTCACGGGTCGAGCTGGTATGAAATCGAGGCTCTACGAAGACTATTCGCAAACTCGAATAGGGCTCTACCCACGTGACAAAAATGCCGCCAAGAATTTATGATTGGATTAGTTTTTCCCTTTAGGTGTAGATCATTTTTCCTCCTTTGTACATTTTTCCCCTTTCCTCAATAGTCAATGGACCTTAAGAGTTTCCTTATAAATCCATTTTTTTCTCTTCAAAATCAGCTTATATCATATCAATTACTTTTCTGACAGTTTCGTGTTTCCTGGAATTTTGCTTCCGGAAATATATACAGTTATTTGCAATCACTTAATTTTGAGATTTATCATCATTTCCTTGTGAGAGTGAACACAGGCCTGTATCTTGTTTCTTTTACATAGTACACACATACGTATTTATCACACAGCTGCTTAGTTAGTTACCATGGCCCTCACATCCTGTAGTGGGGCCCCCCTAGGCTGGGATCTTTTGCGGGCCCCTCGGTCAGATTTTTAACGGGGCCCCTTTTGTAGTTAATTTATAGCGTGAAAAAGCAAAAACGATGAGAACCGTCCCAGGCCCCAGGGCTAGAGTCCTGTCAGATCCCCCGATGTGGGGGCCATGTTAGTTACCCAGAGGTTTCCAAACATTTTCCAGTCGCGGAGCACCTTTTTTTGTTTTAAGGCGACAAGTTTATTGCCGGGCACCAACGCGTTCACAGGGACGCCGGAACGTTAGTTTACGATCCGTGTGAAATGTGAAACATTTGGTTTCAATGTATGCCATGACCATACGTCCCGATTCGAACAAAATGTCCCGGTTTTGGGAAAGCGAAAGTAATTTCATATTAAATAACTTTTGTTATTGCTCGTCGCAGCTGTGGTGGTCGAGCGGTCATAGTGACGGGCTCGCATCGCGAGAATCCGGGTTCGAATCCCACAGGGGTGGTCGGCTGAAGTTGGTTTTCTGTGGTTCCTTCCCAACTTCAAGGCGCGAATGTGAGCCGATCTCCCCGTTGGAAAACTCTCGCCAAGGAGAGCAACAGGCCTACAACATTACAAATATTCAATCATTACACTTCACTCACAATTTGAAGTATAGATGGCAGTACTGAAATATCAGATACAACATTAGCTACACACTCAGACTGTTAGGTGCTGTACACGTGCACTCACATTCTTCCAGACTCTGCCACGAAAGCTGGGCTGGAAGAGAATACGGTTGAATCTCGTTCTAACGAATACCGTTTATAGCGAAAATCTCGTTATAACGAACACTTTTCTTATCTCCCAGATAAGTTTACATAGAAACAATGCAAAAACCTAAAATTCCTTTATAACAAAGTGATTCTCCGGTATCTTGGAGCTTGTTATAACGGGATTCGGCTGTATGTCAGGGTTTCCGCAACTTTCTGTGGAAGGGCTTGCACAATGTGAGACAAAGGTTCCTGGAATGATCCGAAGACCGAGGACAGGGCCATCCATCCATAGCGCTGGCCGAGTATTAATCTGAAAATCAGGATCTGAGCTAGAGTAATGCGATTATACAGGGTGAATCCGACCTATTCTGCAAATGACCACCTATAAATGGCTGCTCAATATGCTCTCACCGGAAGTCCCCCCCCCCCCCCCCGTCCAAGTCGGAAGTACGTGACACGTGACTTTTTATTTTTTGAGAGAAAGATTTCCGACCCAACTCGATCGCCGGTAGTAAATTGGTGTATTGCGACAGACCGGAGTTGGTGTGCGGTGAGGTAGTATGTAATAGTTGGCAATGGTCAACATTGCTCCAATCAACAATGATTTTTCAGAAATGCTCCATATGGCATACCATGGGTTTTCCGTGTCTGCTACAGTTTACAGAAACCTTCCAACAATGCTCCAGTTGACAATGATTTTTCAGCATCGTTATCTGGAGCATTTTTGAAAAACCATCGTGAAAATGGAGCATTGCAAAAGACCGGAATGTTGGTGTTCGGTGAGGTAATGCAATAGTTGGCAATGGTCTTTCAACATTGCTCCAATCAACATTAATTTTCCAGAAATGCTCCAGATGACATACCTTGGGTTTTCCGTGTCAATGCTACAGAAAACAGAAACCTTCCAACATTGCTCCAGTTAACAATGATTTTTCAGCATTGTTACCTGGAGCATTTTTGGAAGACCATTGTGTTAACCGGATCATTTTAACAATGGTCGTTCAACTCCAGATAACAATGGTCTTCACAAAAAAGGATCCAGTTAACAATGGTCTTAACAAAAAAGGATCCAGTTAACAATGGTCTTAACAAAAAAGGATCCAGTTAACAATGGTCTTAACAAAAAAGGATCCAGTTAACAATGGTCTTAACAAAAAAGGATCCAGTTAACAATGGTCTTAACAAAAAAGGATCCAGATAACAATTTCCTTCCAACAATGCTTAAGTTAACGATGGTCTTCCAACATTGCTCCAGATAACAATTTCCTTCCAACAATGCTTAAGTTAACGATGGTCTTCCTACAATGCTCTAAATGACAATTTCCTTAATACGATGCTCAAGTTAACGATGGTTTCCTACAATACTCCAGATAACAACGGGCTTCCAACAATGCTCCATGCAACCGATTTAGAATCAAACTCATTGGCCTAATATAGCTCTTGTACTTCAGTGTACTTCAGAAGTCTTCAATTTTTTTTCAAGTGCAAGCGAATGATATTTTGGTGGTAAAAATCGACCCTTTCAGTTGTCGCCTTCTGTGGCTGCGTCGTTCACAGGATTCAGGATCCGGCACCTATGTGCTGGACTCTCATTGCGAGGATCCAGGTTCGAACCCCATTCACAGTGGTGACGCATTAGATTCCTCTGTAGGCATCTGGAACTCAACCCGGAATCGGAAGTAGAGCACCCCCACCCCACCCCCCACATTGCTAAATGTGTAGATCTTAAGCTCATAATTAACACCAGCATAAACTTGAATTCTCGAATGCAACTAAATAAGAGTGTCGATCCCTTTAACAAGAAATCTGGCGCACAAGCATCGAGCACTCTCGGGTGCTTCACTGAGCACCGTGATGTTCACGGGTGACGCCAGCTGTGCTTGATCTGTGTAGGCCATGGATTACTGATTTCCCAAATCATGATTATGATTAGATAAGATTTTAGCAAATCTTCTCTCTCGACACACACATTTGACCTTTACCAATTTGTACTTTAGGCAACCGCGAAATGAGGCTGGGATTACACTACATAAGTTTTATTAAAGTTCTTTTATAAAACTTGAAGAATGCAACCAGTAAGTGCGCATCGGTTGCATTCGAGCGAATGTAACTAATAGAATTTTTAATTTTTTCACGTTTTGTAAAATATCTTTTATATCAAAGTTTTAAGGACGTTGGACGAGTTTTATTCAATTCTTTTATGTATGGCATCGAGAGTAGTATCGTCAGTGTGACTGAGCTTCCACGTTTGCCTTGTCCTTCCGAAGCAACAAAGAAAGGATCATCTGACGTGATGTAGCCATGGCTCATCTCGTAGTTGGAGGACTGCTGAGTATTTATGTTGTCAGAGTTGTGCTCTTGTTTCTTGTTATATTACTGCTGCTGCCATCTGTCTCAAACGTTTTGAGGTGAAGATGGTAGAAGCTTGAATCTTTGTGTTGTGTAAGTATTATATAGTATTAAGATGTTATATATATTTATATATTATATATTTTCCGCAAAGGAATGTGGACGAGGTGCATGTATGGTTTAGTAGTAATAAGTATTGTATTAAGAGATGTTATCTAAGTATTATATTAAGTAGAGTGACCATACGGTACATAGGTGCCGGAACCTGGAGCTAGATCTTGAATCCTGTGAACTACGTGGCAACTAAAAGGGCCGATTTTTAGGGTGCCAACTGAAGGCGAGGGTTGATTTTTTACCATCAAAATATCATTCGCTTGCACTTGAAAAATGTCCAGAACCAGCCCCGATGGGGGCTTAGACCATTTGACCCCCCTCCGTCTGCCATCAGTTTTTCTAACTATGAGTGAAGTGTAATGATTGGATAACTGTATCGTTGTGTAGGCCTGTTGCTTTCTAGGATAATACTACTACTACTGAACAACACATGCACCTCGTTTATATTCCCCGTCGGAAGTTCCAACTAATTGGTGCACGTTGGAATGTGTGTGTAGCGAACTTGACGTGAAGTTTGCTTCTGTGTGATGCTTGTTGCATGTATAGTGCTGGTAAAGTGATGTTTTTATTTTTTGGGGGTGGGGGGGGGGCATACTTAACTGGAAGTAACAGACATATATTTACATACTTACATTTGAAAATCATAGTACCAGATCTCATCGTGTAGGACCCCTTTGGATATGAGGTCCTGGGTCACATCCAAAGGGTCCAATGGGTTGAGATGGTTTTGGTTCTATAGACAGCTCTGCTGGATTTTGAAAATAGTCACATTCTTTTTCCCACCACTTTTCACTAGAAAGCTTCATTTCTTTTCCATAGGCATAAATAATTTATTCTTTACTTTATCTTCTTTACGATAAGAAGATGAAGTAATTAGTAGATTATCTTTCTATGATAAAGAATATCTCACTTCCTCCATAGCTCTCTGTAGTTCCCCTCACCACTTGTAGTGGATTTTCATCTGATTTTAACCAGTGCCTACCCCTAGTATATCCCAGGACCTTAAGGGGGAAATATGGCCCCAGGTTGAGAACCACTGCCAGTGCAGGACGAACTTAGCCAAGGAAAAGCGAAAGAATGACTTCAGGCAACACCACCTATAGAACAAGGCCTCCGCACGAAGCTTATGACGTCAATGAAGAAAAGGCCATTTCTCCTATTGCCATTGGATATAGGCCTACTGCAAAAAATATATCGCATGCATTGGCACCTATATCCAATGGCAATAGGTGAAATGGCCTCCTTCAGTGACGTCACGAGCTTCGTGCGGAGGCCTCGTTCTATAGGTGGTGTTGCTTCAGGAGAACGCGAAGAGACCTTTTCGAAAGTGAAACCGAACATTCTATTTGTTTTTTTTTCGGGCACCGCTGAACACTGCTCAGAAAACCTAATCCAAGAGGCGGATTAAAGTCTGTCGGGGCCCGGGCGCAAAAGAATATATTGGGCCCCCAAATTAGAAAAAAAAGTGCGAAGTTTATGTTTTTCGGGGGGTGGGGGGGGGGGCTTTAAGATGTCAGGGCCTCGGGCGCGCCCGCCGTTAAATCCTCCTCTGTCTGAGCCGCTCGTCAAAGAAAAAAAAAGGGGGGGTTCGAGATTATGAATATCATTATGGATGCCCAGCGCCTATTACATCATTTCAGCCATCAATTACCTGTTTCTTTTCCCGAATAAAACTCAAAAGAAACAAGTCAAGACAGAGAAAGAAGAAGAAGAGAAAAAAAGGTTTTTGACCACTGGGCTGTCTCTCGCTCTTCTCATTTTTTGACCTTGAAAGAATGAAAATGGCGTCCACGGCAACTGACCCTGATACCAGTCGTGTGGAAGACAGAAATAACAATATATATATATATATTATTTTTCTATATCTGGTTTTGATATTTTAAATATATCCCGCCAAGGAATGTCGCCAAAAGAAAAACCACCCGAAAATGATAATATGCAAAAAACTTTTTAAAAATTTTTCCTCTCTCTCTCTAATAACATTTTCCTTCTGCATGTTCTTTTCAATCAATAAAAAGTGCATGGGTCAATGCCTATGTGTTAAGATCATTCTGACCCCCCCCCCCCCCCCCAATGATCAGGGACAGCGGTTCCCGATTAGTCGTGGACCCCCTCGAGGAAATCTTTGTGTGTGTGTGTGCCTGCCATGGACCAGGGCCGCAACTGGGGGGCAGTGCAGTCTTAACGCATGGACCCAAAGCTGCATTAGGAGTTATTAAAGAGTTATAACTTTCAAGCGGCTTTGCATGGGCCCCCCCCCCCCCGGGGTGCCTCCAGAGAAAAGAGGCCTCACAAAAATGAAATGTGGTTGGAATTTCCGAGAATTCACCACGTAGGGCCTCAGAAGAATCATTTGGCCCGGGGGCCCATGATGCTCTTAAGACGGCCCTGCTGGGGAGAAGGGGCAGGCGAGTCTGGTGCCCCGGACCTTCAGGGGCTTGCCGAATCCACCCTTTAACTGCTTCTTTTACGTGGCAAGTGGCGCTAAAATGCAGGTTTGCCCCGGGTGATAAAATAACTAGTTGCGGACCTGCCATGGACTCCGGAAATATTGGTGTCTGTCATGGTGGGCAACCCATGGCCCCCACAAGGCCGGGGTTGACAGGGCTCTAGCCCTGCGGCCCGGGATAATGCTCATAATTTTTTTCCTTTTCACGCTATACATGAACTATAGAAGGGCCCGTGACAAGTCTGACCAGGGGATCCCAGGTTAGGGGCCCTACTTCTGGATGTGGGGGCAACCCCATTTACAGCAGCAGAAACTAAAGCAATCTAGAAAATAAATAAATACAGTGGATAATGATATCCCACTTATAAAACGTTTCTCAAAAAACCACCACATGTGGGAAAACGTTTTAAACGGGAAATCTTAATGAGAATCAGAATTGAGACTACGGAAAAATAAGTCGTACTAAACGGGGAAATATTCTAAGTGGGAACGTTATGAGCGGGGTTAACTGTATACAGGGTGCATAGCAAACGGGGGGGGGGGGGTATAACATTTAACTGGCGAACCGTTTATACTAGAGACAGGACCGTAACTGAAGGGGGGGGGGGGGGGGAGGCAACTGCCCCGGGCGTCAAACTTTAGGAGGTGGCATTTTTAGGTGGGAACAACAGTTACAAATAATTTATAATTATATATTATAATTTATAATTATTAATTTATAATTTTATAATTTTAAAGCTGTAGGGGCGGCGAAAATCCTACTTACGGCCTTGCCCCTAGAGGTATACTTGGGTAATTTTGGCATCATGGGTAATTTTGAGTGATGCATAACTGCTGTGGAAATGTGCTACACGTCACCTGGATGTGATCTGGAAAAATTTGCCGCGGGCCACTCGAGCGATGTGGAAGTGTACTAAAGAATCTGTAAATACCCCTCTGTTCAGAGATGTGGAACTGCATCACAGGTCAAGTTGAGCGATCTATAAATGTGCCACGGGCAGTTTAAGTATGTACTCTGCAACTGTGCCGCGAGTCACTCTCAAGGGATTTGCAAATATGTCACTTCTCCCTGAAACAGTGCTGTCTTAACGCATGGGCCTACCAGAAAAATGAGTAGTATAAGTTTTCGAAAATTTTGCCAGGTAGGGAGTGCGTCAGAAAAATCACTTGGCCCGGGAGCCCCATAATGCTCTTAAGACGGCCCTGCCCTCAAATGATCTATATAAATTCATTTTTACAAAATTTGGTTTGAGATCGCGGGCCACATCAGATGACTCCAAGGGACCCGTGGGCTGAGCATATACGTTCTAAATGAAGGTAGAGGGAAAAATACACAGGACTTCAAAAATTTGTTAAACCGGGGTTCGACGTCTAGGCACCAGAACCTGAGGTCATTTGAGCCGCCACCCCCACCTCCCAATAATTAAAGAATATACATTGCACCACGCCCTTCTTCCTCCTCCTCCTGAGTACGCGTTCAATTGGAGGGCAACTAGCAGCCCCCCTCCAACGTTTTCTTCAAATGGGCGCCTCCGGTTCGACGGTACCACACGTCCATTTGGACCAAGACCGAAGTAGGCATTCGCTGAATGCCAGTCAATGCAGGAATCATATGGAATTCAACATGAATCTTGAGGCACATTCTCCAGCCTAATCACCTCATCCATCTATATTGCCTATCAAGGCATAAATGCCTTAAGGATATTCTTACAACTAGGCCATTACTTCTAGGAGAATAGGAGAAAAGCAATTGCAGAGCAGCCCCGCGAGAGCCTATTTTGTTTCATTTCCTTCATTGGAGCCTATTCATAATATGCGAGCCCCCGTGGTCCTTGCCCTGCCTACCCATCAATACCACGGGAGGTCCCTCGAAAAGGCTCTTTTATTTTCCAAAGAAAACCCCACCTTAAGGGGAAAGGGGTGGGGGGTGACTAGTAAATCAGTAAATACAAGGAAATAAATACAAGGGTTCCTATTACTTCTTTTCCAAAAAAAAAAATCCACGGGGGTAGTTAGGGTTACCCGAAGGTCATCCTTTTTTTTCCAAGAAGTTTCAAGGTCAGCCTAGCCTAGCCTAACAATAACGCTCGCCAATTCCGTCGAAGATTTAGTGGTGAATCTGGAAATTCTCTCAGAGATCGAGTGTGGATGGGCTCAGAGGCGCATTCACTGACCTGGTAATCCGCGCTGTAGGTCACTCGTTTGGTTATTCACATGCTTGCTCACGCTCTGTAGGTCACTCTTTTTTGCTCACTAACGTGATTTCATACTGTTTCGGTCGCTTACGTGCTTGGACACTGTTTCGGTCAGCAGACTCAAATGCGAGCTGCACACTGCTTTGGTCACTCACTGACCTGGTCCTTCACTCTGTAAGTAACTCACGTGTTTGCACACTGTTTTGGTCACTCACATACTTGCACACGCTCTAGTTTACTTACTGTCCTGGCCCCTTGCTCTGTAAGTCACACGTTTGGTCATTCACACGCTCCAAGTCACTCTTTTGCTCAAACTCTCTAGGTCACTCACTGACCTAATCCCTTGCTGTTTGGGCAGAGAGGCGATTACAGGAATGTTTGCTCATTCATGGCCATATTTCAATAACAAGAAAGCGGGACGTTTCTCTAATTTTTCCTCGAATACTGTCTACTCACGACGCCAATTGCTGTTCCGGGACATCTCCGAAAATGATTAGGATCACAATCTGGGTAATGGTCACCCACAAACCCTTCCAAAAAGTGAACCGCAAGATGTCGCTAAAGCCGGGTTTTCTGTGGCTCGTGTAACGTGAATCGCCCAGCGCGACACGCCGTCCACTCACCAATAAGAAAAGCGGCACGACTTTTCCCTACAGAGCGCAATACGCTTTACGTCGGGCGTGATTCAAAGCTGCATTAAGAGTTAACTTTCAAGTGGCTTTGGCGTGATTAGCCGACTGCTCTCGGACAATACTATAACAGAAAGCCCCCGCGCGAAGCTTTGACGTCACTAAAGTCGTCCATTTCACCTGTAGCGATTGGATATAGCAGTCCGACGTATAAGTATGTGCGAAATCTTTACCTATGTTCGCAATATATCCAGTGCTGTCTTAAGAACATCATGGGCCCCCGGGCCAAGTGGTTTTTCTGAGGCCCTACCTTGTAAATTCTAAAAAAATCCAACCTGATTTCGTTTTTGTGAGGCCCCTCTTCTCTTGAGGTCCCCAGGCAGTGCCCGGATAGGCCCCATGCGTTAAGCAGCGCTGAATATATCCAACGACAGGAAATGAACGCCTTCAGTATGACGTCACGAGCTTCGCACGGAGGCTTTCTGAAGCTGTTGTGTCGGAGGAGTTCGCCGATCTTCTCTTCATTCTTTGCTGTGCTCTTTCCCTTCAAACCGGAGCATGCAGACGACAGCATATCAACACCAGCTATAGCAGAAGGCCTCCGCATGAAGCTCGTGACGTAACTAAAGATGGTCATCTCCCTCAGGGTCGTAACTAGGATGTTTGCCTCTCCCACAACTTTGAAATTCGATAATTTTATAACGATGTTCTTCCTCCCTCTAGTTCCGGCCCTGATCTCACCTATAGCAATTGGATATACTGTAAAAAAAGTGGTACAGATGGCACATGCGTCGGCTTGCTATATCCAATGGCTATAAGTGATGTCACGAGTTTCGCGCGGAGGCCTTCTGCTATAGATGGTGTTGGCCATATTCGTACTCTATAGCCGCTCTCAGGTGGATACGCGACGCTAGGAAAACACAAACATGTAGCGTAATAAAGTTACACGCTTTTGCCAACGCAAAATGGTCCTATTCGGTTGACGCGGCGCAGAAGAACTTGCTACAGAAGAAAACCCGGCTTTAGAGATTCCACGAGATGCGTTTCGAAACACAGCAAAAATTAGTGGAATAATAATGAATGTAGGGGCTCTCCGGTGAGTGCTTTAATATTGAAGAACACGGGACTAAGCACAGCGAAACCTCGATATAACGATACTCTGTGGACAAAGAAAAAATGTCGTTACAGAGTGTACATGCTTAACTAATGACCCAAATGTGGCCCTAGGAGTCATCTGATGTGGCCCACGACAGACAATCAAATCACTCAAGGGGCCGAACGAAAGATCGTTCAACCACTCAAGTGGCCAGTGGCACATTTCCAGATTCATTTAAGCTGCCAACGGCGCATATCGTGACCACCGAAGCGACCCCAAGCACATTTCTGAATCACTTCCACGACCCACGGTGCACCCCCAGTTCACCCAAGTGGCTCGGGGAATATTTAAAGATAACTCGAGTGGCCCGCACGCTCCATAAGATTGAGCACTCTTGTTGTACAGCAATGAGTGATTCTCAAAGTGTCATCCGTGGCTGCTTTGCCAATCCACGGGGGGGGGGGGGGGGGGTTGTCTTAAGAGCATCATGGTCCCCGGTTTAATTGACTTTTTTAAACGCCCCTTTCCCCCCCCCCCCCCCCCCACCAGACTAGAAGTGATTGCTTAAAAATTGGCATGGGTAATCTCGAGTCTTTATGAAATCGCATTTCCATGAGACCCCCGGGCTAAGACGGCACCGATCCATGGGTCGATCTGCGACTCCCAGAATAGTTTCGCAGATACTTTGGCATATAAACACCACATTTCAAAGCATAAATAGCCACACGAATCAATATCTTCAGCTCGCCACAACGCACTTTCAGAAATACTGTTGTAGAGATCATTGTTATATCGAGAGGCAGCAGTTTAACATTATAGTTTTTGACATTCCCAAACAAGACTTCAAAAATATCGTTACAGACGGATATATCGTTACATCGAGTATCGTTAGAGCGAGGTTTCATTGTATAAAGAGTTATGTGGTGTCAATGATGAATATGACCACCTACCAGTGGACACAATGGCATTCGATCGTAAAAACAGGCAATATCTGATGGGGGAAAAATGGTTGTTACCCACAGAACAGGGAGGGGATATGCTTGCTACCCACGGGTGCTGGATCAGGAAGAGCGCCGAGTTTACTGTTTTTAATTACAGGGAACGGAGCGCCAAAATGGACACTGGCCTCTAGGAGACCCAGTAAATTTCGATTTTTTAGTTGCAGCCGTGGTTATCTTGTCTGGTTAAAACTGCATGTTCTAGTTTTGTCTCATCGAAATCTAGTCGCATCACGTGTGTTCAGTTCAAATTTACAGATCTGATGTCGCCAATTCCTAGCAGAGTAGCCAAGACTTTGACTCTATATATTCGTTCTTATGTGTGGCATGTATGTATAAATACACATTCTGTTTCTAAGAATTACCAGGATCCAGATCTAGTTGAATAAAGATGGAAACTGAGAGAGAAGTAGAGGTAGAAAAGAGGCGAAAAAGAAAAATAGAAATAAAGAGCGAAAACGCCACCACACAGTGAAATAACCGGTCGGAAGTCAATAGCGGCCCAACTAGATCCCTCCTCACTCACACTTTCACTTGGCTTTCGTTTTTCTTTGTTCTCGTCCATTGTTTAAACGAGTCTTTGATTTCAATCAAAAGTGTTGTTGTCGTTTTTCCGAACACAATGGCAATGGCCGAGAAAAAAGAAATACCAGACCGGGATTGGTTCAATCGCTCTTACGTGTTTTCTTTTTTGACCTGCCTACACCGTGATATAACGCTTGGAAAAACAAAAGGAAAACATCGAGATAGATGAGAGAGAGAGAGAGCGAGTGGAGTATGAAGACGAGTTCAGTGGTGTCACAGACACACCACGGGTTCGTCGTCGTTTCGCATGTGTGCACGTGACGTGTTCACTTCTTTTTCTTCTTTGGATGTACGTGATCTCTCTCCGGGATGGTAGTTTCCACCTGTCTGTCGTTTCAAGTTCTTAATCACTTCGACAATGATGTCACGTGGCCACCTACTACTCCACTGTCGATCTTCAAAAAAAAAAAAATTAGATAACCGTCCGGAAGAAATTTATTTGCCAAATTATTAGGGATTTCGCGAATGAGAATCTTTGGTTTTCTGCGCCAATCATTGCAGTATATCTCGAGCAATTTGCGGAGCATCCAGGCTGACATGACACCATATTCCAGGATTTTTCAACGTTTTTCAGCAGCTACCCAAAAACAAGATCACGCTTCGCGATCCACGGGACTGTTTTTCGAAATTTGCGAAACCAGGGCCGTAGCGTGTCTTCTCGGGCAGACTTATTGGAGCCCCTTTGAAAGGTTATGGAAAATAAGTATACTTTTTGTGCCCCATCCCTAGTTACTGCCCTGCAAGAAACGCATTCATAATAGGAAATTGGTTTTATACTACTCGTGTAGTAAGTCCTCGCGAATCAAGTTTGGATCGTGACCATAGCTCAAAAACCCTTGGTGGTAACTAGAGAGAAGTGGGGGGTTCTGGTGCCCCGGACTGGGGGGGGGGGAACAAATTTTACTCTTCACCCTCTCCTTAAACATTACAAGGGGCGCCAAAATGAGTGCTTGTCCAGTTGACCAAACATCTAGTTGCAGCCCTGGCAGGTTCGTTTGACCATTCTCACGAAAGTTCTAAAGCTTGCAACGATCTCCTACAAGTTGGCGAATTCGTAAATCTTTCGAACGTGAAAATATAGATGACCAATTTAAAAAAGAAATTATTTCATCTTTAATTAATTTAATTCACTTTGTTTAGCGCCCACAACCATTGCCTATCACCATACAGTCAATTTTAAAGGGTCGACAAGATCTGAAATTGAAAACGGCATACCCCGAGTCTTCGATTGTTTTTATTTCAATTAATTCTCACCCGAGGACCTCTTGGCCTGGGGATGGCAACTCGTGGGAAAAATTACCAAGGATCGGTTCACATGGGAAAATTCTTAGCACTCGTGGGAGATTTTGAGAATTCATTAAAACAGAGTATATGAAGGAAAAGTTTGAAAACTCATTTTCACCAGCAGGATGTGCTGATTTGATTTTGGGAGCATAAATTAGTTCCGAGGAGAAAAAAATCTGTGTGAAAAAGAAATATTTTTCTCTCGACGAAGCTACCACCATTGCCATATGTTGCACACAAAGGGTATCCAAGACCTCCTCTAACTAGTATTGCTTGTTACTTTGGTTTTTCTCTTATCCCTTTAGAAAACCAGTTAACAATTTAGCTTAACAGAAATGTGCCATTTTATAGATCAATTTCTCAACCCAGGACTAGTAAAAAAAAACAATTTGACGGACCACTTGCGTCCCGTATTATGGGACATCTCTATATTTTTAGTGGTCCCGTTTTCTCAATTATGTTTAAATTTATATAATGATCACTAAAATCGTTGATAAACGTTTTTATAAGTTATAATTTTTTTTAGGGTGCAAAATAAAAACGTTAATCTCACATCGTCAAATTGAAGTGCTTTTCATCAATTTTAGCTACAAGGGTATTTCACCGACTTATCGCAACGTCCCGTATTTTACAGTAATCGATTTGAATGTTTTTCATCGAAGTTTTATTCGCCGCGATTTGTAGCAACCTTTCTTGTAGTAAATAGCAAATTTATCGTAAATTGCATCTTGGGCTGCAAATTAATGATATATTCCGTATTTAGGATCGCAATTTCCTAAGCAAGGTATCACGAACCTAAGCATGAAAGCCCAATTCTTGTGAAAATGTGATAAAATTACAATAGATTAATTTTCCATTAAATTAGAACTGAATAATCAAGTCTGCCTGCGGACCATAGGTTGAGAAACGCTGTTATAGATCACGATTCTATGCAGTTCAGAATTTTTATCCGGCTCTGGCATTTCACCAGATAAGGGGTGGCCCTTTGGTATTTTATAATTCACTCAACTGACATATGGTTGAGCGAAGTATAGGAATATCAATTATTTGATTAGAAAAAGCTCTTCGGGGGATTATGCGATTCCCCCCCACTCGAGACTAGATACAATTCCAGAAGGTACCTAACAAAATCTACTCTGCCAGTTTTATTTGAACGAAACTCTTCGGTCAGAAACAAATATATGCATTACAAAATCTCATCTTATTGAGATTTCTGGTTTTTCAGCTAAATTCCCCTTAACAAATTAACTTGCTAGAGCATGCATTCTAGCCTAACCATCTCATTAGAATGTCGTACGAAACCTGAATGTTTCTCTATATCAAATGCACCAGAAATGGAAAGGCCGCCCCCATTACAAGTTCAGGATTCCCAGCAAACCAGGTCAACCCAAACCACGGAAGTAGTAAGATCCAAAATCTCGACTTTTTGACTCCAAAGTTTTCTTCCCAAGTCACTATATAGGAACACTGTTTAAATTAAGACAACTCCAGGTAAATGTAAGTAGCAGATATATTTTCCAACCAGAGAGGAGACCCAAAATTCCGCAAAAAATCCCCCCAGAAAACAATACGCATACAACTACAACGAACCAGACGACAGACAGTTCACCGTATCCTTCCCCCAGAGAAAAATCTATCTAAAAATCTTGTCTTTTGCTAATCATTCACACAACGCGAATGTCGTCTGCTTTTCTTACGTAAAGTCTCCCGTAATAATAAAGTGTCCTTCAAATTGATGTCGTCTGCTATCTTCACACACTACTTAAAAAATTAAGCAGACGACCTTCCACGTCACCTAAACCACAACAGTACCAGCTATAATAATTAACAAAGTAAACTGCAACCGCGCGCGCAAACCAAACAAATTATATAAGAACGCGTAGAGAGAAGGTTGTCCATATAGGAATAAAGTATTTATTTTTTTTATTGATAATTATCCATACAATTTTCCTTTATAAACTAAAAAAATTCTTATTTTTTTTTCTTTCTCTTCCGTCAGTAAATAACAATTTGCCGTAATTGTTATATTAATAAGCTTGTTGATAATTATTGCTAAAATGTGTACGTCTAGGTAATGTGCAAAAATACTAGTATATATATTTCTTTTATTATTAAGACATCTTAAAATATCTTTTCTTATGAGAAATGGAAAGAGTTTTATCTTATTTAAAGATAATTTGAAATACAAGTCATAAAAACTGGCTTTTTTACTATAATATATAAATGGTTGATATTGAACTTCGGTCTTCGTACTCAAAAAACACTGTATACTCTTTGGCAAAATATATATATATATTTATATAAAATATATCCCAAATAACTAAATAACGTGAACCAAACCACACATTTCCATAAACTCTTTCATTTTTTTACCACTATTGTTTTACACTTTGAAAAAATGCTAAAAATAAAATACATATCGGCAAAAAACAGTGAAAAAATTAACATCTCCATTTTTTTCGTATCAACTCTTTTGTAGTATTTTTATATAATATATATAATATATATGTTTAAGTACGTAAAATCACACACACACATGAACATACACAGAACCAGTGCATGTAGTCGTTTCGAAAAATTGAAAATACATATTTTGTTTGTTCCAATCACGATAAAAACACGAATAATAAAATATATATATTATGTTCAAGGGAATTTCTCTTCCATCATATTCTGGAACAGACAAAGTTGGAAAAAAAAAAATTGGAGCTTCCGAAATATATATATGTATAGGCGAGACAGACAGAGCACTGTATGTAGGTTCATGCAACGACAGCAGTTCGTTCGATACTTTGTTTCAACAGGACACTAGAAAAATACGAACATAAGTGAGAAAACGGAACTATGGATATTCTCCGCTAATTTGTTACAACCTTGGAGAAGAAAAACACTGCACGATATAATAACCACAATTACGACAGTTAAAATACATATTGAGCATATTGGATTAGTTTATCGTCCAAAGATTTAAAAAGAAAACCAGATTCTGTCTCTCCCCACAGGAAAGCGTTTCACATCATCTTCATCCCAGAATACGACAGAGGCTCTAAGAACAAACATTTAGCACACTTTCATCTTTTTTTCTACTTTATCGATGACATTTTGTAAACGAAACTGGACTTGGTGTGTGGTGTGTTAAGCCAGCCAGTCTCATAATCGAGATAGTGATACACAACATACACATAGAGCACATGTTTTATATGTATATGGGTACACAGGCAGGATGATGGGGGGGGGGGGGAGGGAGAAAATAGATTGTGGAAAGGTGTACAGCGAAACTGAATTGGCAAGATCTCCACATTACACAATAGCTCCTCCACATACAATTCTATATCATAATACTGCATAGTTACGGGGATAAGGGGAAGGTAAGAACGAACAAAAGAGACAGTTGAATTCTAGTGGCACAAGACAAGAACACGCTCCGAAACTAGTATACATATGGATTTATCGTTTGAATGGCAGTACAAAAGTGGGAGATTCTTTTGGGCATTGTCGTAGAAATTTTTTAAACATCATTCTTATTCAAATTGGCATATATATATTTAAGGTACTGATTTGCATATCTCGAGAGACGAATGAGAATAAACAGATATTTCTAAAAAATTATGCTATACATGTTATGATTCAATTACGATAAGTACTCTGCAAGAAACTAAAAATAATCAACAAAAAAAAAATCTGCGATAAAATTTGACCTGTATCCAACATTCCAATTTAAAGAGTTCTTTCTTCCTTTATACAATAAAAGTCTATTAGCGCACACTGAGAAAAAAAAACTGTGGGGACGAAAGTGGGAAATTATATCTTCCGAAGATTACAACAAAAAATAGACATCTGCATAAATCTGTATTATAAGCTGCAACACATAATCTCTTGTTAAAATAAAAAACCTTAATTACAGAATTCGACCACATCCGAATTTTTGATTAGATGTAGCTGCCTTCGAAATAAATTTAAGCTCTTTAGAATAAGTGTTCATAATGAAACCTACTAATGAAATGTGAGTAAAAATGAGTTTTAAGAGTGCTAAATAATTGTGAAATGAAAAAGAAATCCAAGAAAAAAGTTTTACGAATCAATGAAATCCTTAATATAGATAGCATAGATTATCAAAAACACGAGAAAGTTGAGCATTTCCACATATAAATCCAATCAAACTAGAACCTCGAGACTTCATACACGAGGGCAGAAAAAGTGACGATTGTTTCAGATATATCTTGATCATCTTGATCGGTACAAGCTCTACTATGCACCAAACCACAAAAAGAAAAATGAAAACAGCTGGCACTAAAATCAAAGAAGCAAGTTTGGTATCGGGAGGTTAGTGGATGACAGCCGATATATAAGGCAAATACATCAAAAAATTACATCTAACAGCACTGTTGCACTCCTCAGGGTGCCTCCAAGCAAAATACTGACATGCATCTGAGCAAATATATATTTATATAATATATATATATTATAGAAAAACTCGCTGTGCACGAATGAAGACGATTATCACTAAACGCTCATTAATATTTAATTGCATAATACGATTCTTTTTCTTAATATAGAAACTGGATTCCCAAATAAGAGCACGCACACATGAAGATGGGAAAAAAATGACAGGAAAGGGGAGATGGTGGGAAGGAAGAGAAATTGTGTTAAAAGGTAATATAACAAGCTTTTTTTTTCTTTTATCATCTCACTCATTTAAATCGGCATAAGATACAAATATTGTGCAAATATTTCAACTAGATTATTTATTCATGATTAAATTTTCCTTCACAACGACGACAATACCACTTTGACGCACACAAAAACACTCACACAGAGATAGTTACTGACCACGGAAACAGTGGCGTAGATTATATTTTCTTCGAAAAGATCAATATTAAAGCTGCGTCTTAACAAATGAAAAAAAAAATTATATAAAACCAACAAAAGTTTCAACATTTATAAGGAGAGTCATCATCGACGGAAGACGAAAAAAAAAACATCAACGCAAAAAAAAAAATGTACATTTTGCACACGATTTCTACTCCGAAATGAAAAATATATATTTCTTATAGATATGCAAATCAAAACAGCCATAACCGGCTACTATGTAAAAAAAAGCAACAATTATAATCGCACCTACATATATATAAAACCACAAATATATTAAAAATAGGAAAAAATAAACAATAAAAATAAGCGCAAATTAAAAAAAAAGAAACCATGTATATTTTTCGTTCGATTGTGCTTTTTCTTTTGCATTCATGGCTGCAGGGGGGGGGGGGGGGGACGAGAAAAAAAAATGTCTTAAAAAACGGTCAACATCACAAGATTTCTGCTTGCCGCAACAATTATATATATAACTGACTATATAAAATTCATATAAGGATAAAATATATATATCCCCTCCTCGAGAGTCTAAGGGACGAGGGGAAAAGACGAGAGCGGGGATTAATTTAAGACCTCCCAATGGCCCCTCGTCCCCCGCTAAGTGGGAGGGAAGCTTTATTATCGATATCTCTAAATATTCTATTTATTACTTGAGATTGGCAACCAACCGAAATATTCTTGCGCTACCATATATATATATATAATTATACATAAAAAAACCTACATTTGAAACTTCTTAGAATATCTGAAATATAATCTCTTTCCTGAATATAGTTTCTCTTCTTTTAATATATTCTTTGAATAAAACGTTTTAAAATAATTAAAAAAATGGCTTTAGAAATTTACAGCTAAATGGCGTAAAACATTTATGCGGCAGCAGCACGAAATAAATTAGGCCATTCAAAGCGATGATATAGATAATATATATATATATATGAAGAATTCAATATGGATACTGTACTGATAACCCTATGATATATATATAGACAAATAAAAACTTTTGGCCCTGTATTGAAAAAATACCAGCGTTGTCAATGTATTTTTGGAAAGATTAAAATGATTCACACGCAGGCACACACAAAGGTACATAATGACACTCACACCATAATCTAAGGAAACAAAAGAAGGGGGGCAAAGGTAAGAAAATAATTAGAAACACTCGTTGATCTGAGACAAGATCTTTATGGCTTGGGAAGCTGGCTGATGGCAAATGGGACATTCGGGATCAGACTTGGAACAGATACTGCTGGCACAGTCATAGCAGAAGAGATTGTGACCGCATGGTACCAGGGCCGCGACCACTGGGTTCTCGAAGCACACGACGCAGTCTCGCCTGACTTTCTGGCCGGGAGGACCGGCCGCCAGAGACTCGGTGGGACTTGCAGAAGCGCTGCTGCTCGAGCTGCTACTGCTGCTGTTTGAGCTCGTCGCGGATACTGGGAAGCCTATGAGTCCGCCGGGCCCCGCCCCGGCACTGGCCAGCGGGGAGAACGAGGAGTGCAGGTTGGAGATTGTGCTGGACCTGAGACCATCGCTGGTGCCGCTGCCGTCGCTGTCCGGGTCGCTCTGGATCCGCCGGGCCGGGGGATGCTGCTGCTGGTCGGCCCCCCTGAGGGCGAAGTCGGCCAGGGCTCCGCTGATGCTGTTGCTCCGTGGCTGGTTGAGGTCAGGGGACGTGGACCCGCCACCGAACAGGGTGTCGCTGAGAGCCGCGGACCCGAAGTCGGGCCACGTCGACGCCGCAAGGGACGGCGGTGGGACGTCGAAGGTCGGGGAGTCGCCGAGCCCCTCGTCCACGTCGTAGAGCCCTATGCCGTGGCTGCCGAAGGAGCCCCCGAACACAGAGGAGCTGAAGGGGTCCTTGATGCCGCCGCCGAGCACCGTGGACGTCGGGAAGTTGAAGATGCTGCTGTCGTCTCGATGCATGTCGAAGATATTATTGCTGTTGTCTCTGGGAGATGAGAAGGGGTTGAAGTCGTTATTGTGGAGGTGGTGGTGGTCAGCGCCTGCCTTGAACAGCGAGCCGTTGACAGCGTTCAGGTTGTTGGCGAAGCTCGACTCCAGGATGCAACCGGAGTTGAAGTCGCTGTCCTCGGCCGAGTCTATGAGGCTGCCGGTTCGCATCGCGATGTGCGCCTCGATTTCGCGCCTCGCGGTTTCGACGTTCTCCGGAAGTCCAGTCACCTCGAAGATCGGCTCCTTGTCCCGGCTGGGCGTGACTATGTACGTGCTTGTCTGCTGCTGTATGCGCTTGATGGTGGCCCCCTTGGGACCGACCACGAGCCCGACGACCCGGTATGGAACGCGTACCTGGATTGTCGTTTGCCCTGGAATGTTTGAGTTCGGGCCGGGCATCAGGGCCCCGTTCAGGTTGTTCTTCCGCTGGGCCCGGATCTGACTGAAGTGTTCGGCGGCCGACAGTATCTCGCGCTTCGCCGCGCACACGTCCTCCTTTCTGCCAGTCACAACGAAGACGGGCTCCTCGCCCCTCACTGGAGTCTTGATGTAGGTGTTCGTCTTCGCACGCAGAGCCTTAATCTTGCAACCTAGAGAAGGAAAAAAAGAAAAACACGTGAACAAAACGCATCACTCATCATCCCGATTAAACACAACACAACGCTCATCCAATCACAGTATACGCCATACATGTTCAACCCGTGGCCCTCGCAGTCATCTAATGTAGCCCGCGATCGCAAACCTAATTTTGTATAAATGAACTAAGAGGCCCATTTACTGATGACATATTTACAGAACACTTTAGCAACTAACGACACAATTCCAGATGACCCAAGTGAACCGCAGCAGTTTCAGAGCACTTAAGCGGAACGCGGTGCAAGTCACCCACGGAACATTCCCAAATCATTGAAGTGGCCCACACCAGTTATGTCATTTAATTGTCCCACGACACGTTTTAGAAACAATGGAGGCCCCGCACTCTCCTAAACATTGAGCAACCTTGGTAAACACCCAATGAATTGCAATAACTGGGATGACAATTGCAATAGCCCGGGACCGTCCGTCCGCCACCTTGCTGAAACCGTTTTACAAGAGAGCCACGTGTGAAAATTCAATCACTGGCTTGCAATCGTATTCAGGGATTCGAACTATCCTTCATGTCGGGTCGGGTCCCGGCGACGATCGGTCCAAATCGGTACAGAGAACACAAACAAAAGCAATTTCATGTATGCTGAGAGCTACGTTGAAAACACGTTGTATTCGAAGTCCCCCCCCCCCCTCGTTTATGTATTGCAGAAATGAGATCCATACATAACAAATGACTAATCTCTACAATGAGATTTTACAAGCCAGAACGAAATAACTCGTCGATGCTTTGTTTATTTAACCAAGTTTTACAGCCCCTAGAATTTTGTGGCCTGGTGCGGCCGCACCCTTTGCACCTGCTGGCGTCTGGCCTTGAGCGCAGCCATATTTTTAGTACAAAAAAAATCCTGAAACAAATTTGTGTAGAAGTGCGGAACTTCTTGATACGGGCGTCAAAATGAATAAAAACGTGCAAAGAAATAAAATTAGAAAAAATGATTCGCGGGAAACGGGACCGATTTTGAGGCCTGGGCATCATCGCCCTTTCCACCCAAAAATATAGTGCATGTTAAGGGCGAAAACACACTAAGCAAAGCAGGAGTACAGGGCCCAAGGTGACGAGACCTACGAGAATAACCACAATCCACATAAATTATCAATAATGACAAGCAAGCAGGGCCCTTAAATGGCCCGATTCTTCTCTGAGCTGTTAGGATTAGGGTGTACGGGCCAGGGCCTATTTTAAGTTTGGGCTATGGGCAAATATCAATTTTTGGGGAGCCCTATTATACATAGTGTTCTTCCTTGAGACCGAGACATGGGGCGAAGGAAAGAAGCCTTTCCCTATAACAAAAGGCGGCCGATTTCTGGGTCTAGGACAGTGGTTCTCAACCTTTGGTAGACCGCAGCCCGTGACTGGAAGACCCGGTCAAGCAAACGACTAACGGAAAACAAGTGAGGAAAACTTAAACGGCCAATCACTCGCGGTCCGACGGTTGAGAAACACTGGTCTAGGACGTGTGCCCCGTTTACCCATGCGAGAAACAGGCTATGTACGGACGGAAGTTTCAGATCTCGACCCATCTTCGGTGGACCACAGGCTAGTATTTCTCATTAGGGGGGGGGCTCTGCAGTAAATTCATTGCAATAAAATAATGGAGTGTTAGTCCATGGAGTGAGTGCCCCCATTTCCATGTGGCACCCATACAATACTGCGATCATAGTTCACAATGGACCTGACGTCATACACCTTGAAACATACGTTTTAGGATGGAAATCAAAAGCAAAATTTAAAAATTAGGAAACACGTGAGAGCTAAAACAGACTAAAAAACAACCGCTTCGGGACACGAGCGATAAGTCCTTCAAAATCGTTTGCACCATTCCTTTGTGAAACAAACACTGCTGAGTATTTCAGTCCATCGAGAGGAAGAGGCCCCCCTGATCCACTAGAAAAACTAAAAGCGTTACGAAAGGAGTAAACAATAACGTTCCCAACGATCTCCATTTTAATGATCATGAGTATTGAGGTCGCGGCCATTGGCGGGAGCAAAAAAGGCCTTGGCCATTACCTTGGAGAAAGCAGCAGCAGAAAAAAAAACCGCCCTTTTCATCTTGTGACGTTTTCATACAACACACACACAGCCTTGGACATGAAACGGATCAATGAATATACTGGTTCTCGCAAGTAATATTGATACAAATCCTTTAGTCCCGACTTTGTTATTGGGTTTGGATGACAAATCGAAAAAGTTGTTTAAACCAGTGTATTCTTGACCCATTTTTATAACCCATGGGGGGGGGGGGGGGGCTTTGGACCATTGTTTACTCGTGCCTCAACCACGTCTTATCCAGGGAAACTTCGCCCTCATCCAGGAGCGGGACACTTTCACTTTGTACTTAATTGATTTTCAGTAAATTCATTGTGAATAAAAAAAATTCATACTTAATCCTAAATATGACATAGTACCGTTCCAATTATAGTATATGTACTAGCCGAAGCGTAGTACGATCTGTCATAGTGGCCCCTGTGGGTTCCAGTTCGAAATGAAATTGGCAAACGCTGCATAGTCCTGAGTCATTTCTTAGCCATTCTGGACTAATGCGATTTACGCCATGGCCGTATATTTTTAAACTACTTAAGAGTTTAATATTACCTATATTGGGTTATTAATCTAGGAGGGGGAATAGAGCTTAAGCAGACAGGAAGAGAAATAAAAAAAGCACTTATCAGGGCAGTGACAAAATGTCGCTTCATCAGTCTGTTAGGGCATCATTGTTATAATTAACGCTATTTTCAGCAATTATGCATCATGTTATACATTATACTCATTTTTAAATGCGATTAACTATGATCATTTGATTAAATATATATTTACAGTAATTTGATATTTTGTAGCTAAAAATTCATGAGGTCGATCCCAAGGGAAAGGGTTTAGCCAGCCTCTTTTCCCGGTATTATGCAGGGCTTGTGTCACCATCATAAGCCTCTGATAAAAGGTAAGTTCTGCGAGGAGTGACTGGAAAAACTGCGAGACACCCAGGCTGTCGCAAGAGGCAACGTAAGCATTTCGACAGGGAGGGGGGGGGGGGTATTTCCGGCAAATGTTTCATTGATATGTCAAAGACTACATACAGTGCATGGCAATTAAATTATGTGAATCAAGTAAAAGTCCAAGTTCCACAGCACCATCAATAAGCAATTACAGAAAGTAAATGGTTTAGGCAGTTTAACTGAAAGCAACACAACACATTAATTCTCCAAAATTCTAAAATAACAGATTTTATATGCCTCCCCCCACCTTACGGACTTCAGGCCATCTCAGATCGGCCTCGCTCTATGAACAGTTCGAATGATTTCTGCCCCAGGTTGAAAAGCACTGGTTTAGACCGCAGTCAGTACTGTTCCTCTCATTCTGCGAATAAATGATAATTTTCATTTTTTATTGTGAAGGGTCCGTTTCTTCCAGATCCATTTTTTTTGAAGGGTCCGGAAAGCGAACTCAAATTTTGGCTGGACATACCCCCCTCCCAAATTCATCATTACGGAATTTAACAACGATAGATTCAATCACCACTGATTATCCCTGGTTTTTATCAATCCCAGCCAGATTGCTGAAAGTGGAGTCTGAGGATGACAATTTTCTGATTTCATAATTTGATATTATTCTGAATACTTCGGCTGACGAAATGCTTTGACAGTAAACATTCCCTATAACAGCGGTTATCAACCTTTGGTAGCCCGCGGCCCGGTCTCATTTATTTTAGTGACCGGAAGGCCGGTCAAACAAACGACTAACGGAAAACAAGTGAGGAAAACGTAAAAGGCCAATCATTCCCGGCCCGGTATGAATAATGTCAAGACCCAGTACCGGGCCGCGGCCCGGCGGTTGAGAAACACTGCCTATAATAGCTTCATTACACTTTTCTTCAAATTCTTCCAGATTGTTCTGCAGTGGCACTGATTGTTCTTTGACGTACACAGACTTTTGGCACATTCTGCTTTGGGGACCGTCCTTAAAAGCAGAATTACTGAATTTAAGTCTATTTGCCACTAGCAAAAACACCCGGTGCTTCCCGGGTTTTCTTCAATAACTGGAAGGATTGAAAAAGTGACAAACCATTATACATAATGATATAGAATAAAAGAAAAATAGATGCAGAATAAAAAGTAACAAACAATTGGAAGCGCATAAACATGTCTGAAACGCATTGTTTGGGAACCACGGTAACCAAAGTAAACATTCCCAAAGTGATTGTTGGGGCTCCAGGAACCCTTGTTGCCAAATGGTCTTTTTTTTTGCCCATTTCGGACATTTGCCATGCTCTGATGAACTTTTGAAGTAGCCTATGGTTCAATCCCGGTCCTGTTTGGTATATGTGCATAAATTCGGCAACGATAGATCCAAAATCGTACATTTATATAAAGGACAAGCATACATATTTTCACATTTATATATAAAATGGCTACCTGGGATTTGCCAAACCTGTCACCATGAGTTAATGTGCCACAAAAGTTGAAAGGAAAAAAAAAACTATTTAGAACCGCATACCTCAATACTTGGCTCAACAAAATTTATTTTCAAAAAGGTACCCATAAGATTAATCGTGCCAAAAATCAATGATGTTTCAGAAATGATTTTCATTCACAGCTAGGCAAATAGCCTGGTTCCCAAGTATAAGTAGAGTCAATTAAAATTTCCTAGGTGGAACTGTCAAATTGGGATAGACCCCCTCCCCAATTCTTTTCCTACATGGCTATTTGGCATTGAATGCCAAAACCCAAATCAATTTTCTTCAACTTGACCATAACTGCATTTTACCCAGCTCTGACGAACTTTTAGAGAAGCCTTTCGAGTTTGATTTTGTGAGGAGTATTGACGGTAACCAGCCCCAAAGTTCTTCGATAATTCAACAATTCGAACCCCAAGCGAACCCGAAGATTCAATTTGCACATGTGCTGACAGCCAAACAAAACAAACCTTTACTTTAAAATTCAGCTTTTACGGTAGAAATCTGGTTGCAAATACGAGTGCAACATAAAATTTTTGAAATTTATACAGTGTACCTATGTGTGAGATATGTATACAAGGAAAGTAATCATAGTTTTTCACGGAAAAAACTATTTAGCATCAAATTTCAATTTGTCAATCCAACTAACATACGCAAAATCTGAAAGTGAAATTCTACAACAATCACGATCAGCCCTCAAAGTTGTTGCAGAACAGCCGATCAAAAATAAATCTACGGTGAAAATTCTCACTATAGTGTAATATATGCTTTTCTTAAAATTCTGAGATTGTTCTGTGACATTCCTCACAGCTTTCAGCATATTATGCTTTGGGGATTATCAGTACTAAATAAAAAAATATTAAATGATGCTGTCAAATACCATTATATTTAGGCATCCAGAAGGCAATTTTCAAACACTTTAGGGTTTTTATATAATCTTTGACAGCATGAGATATATGAACCTGCTGGAAAAGAATACAGTCCCACTAATGTTCATCCCCATACCATACAGGACTATCAAAAAAACTAAATGAATTTAAATTAAAAACTACTGAACTGTCTTATAAAACTTTATAAGCACCAATTTTTTTTGGAAGACCAGTAAAGAAAGATTCCTCAGATCTCCTATTTGGACAGATTCTACTGCGCAATAGCAGGGTTCTATCCAGATTTCATTTGTAGGGCCGTTTTCATGAAAATTTTCTTTAGTTTAGTGAAGAGGGTCATTAATTTTACAGAATGTCGAGCAATTTAGTACCACAAAAGTAATGAAATGCCAAATTTAAAGTTTTGTTAATTTGCATTTTATGAAGGGTATATTTTCATATTTAATTTTGAGAAGGATCTGGAAAATGGACCCAAATTTCAACTGGATAGACCCCTAAAGGAAGGATTTCCCCTGGAAAATATAAATCCCCCAAAGCAAAATCTGCTACTCGTGTCACAGAACAATCAGCACTACTGTAGAACAATCTAAGAATTTGTAGAAGCAAACACTACTATGGGAATTTTTACTATCAGAACACTTCCAGTCAGCTGAGGGTTCATTGCAGAACAATGCAAAACATTGTTTTGGGAATAACCGCTGGAGCCCCCGACAGTCCAACAAGGCTGCAAGCAATTCACTGCTTAATTTTGCTTCATTTCTTGCTCATTAGCCCTGCAACCAAACCTTTCACTCAACCAGGCAGCAGGCTTCCAAAGGTTGAGAGAACTACTATAAAGCATTCACTTTGAGAAATTTGACACTAAAAAGGGCTATCAAGCCAAAATTAGGATCTGCCTCACAAAATCCCAGATCTCAAAAACTCATTACATAAAAAATTAATGAAACTATAAATATTAATTTTTAGTGTTTTATATATATATATATGTTTCATATTATATATTGTTCGTTTTTTCGTTCATTAAATTTTTTTGTGATACATTAACTAGTTTATTTTGCTTTTCACAAAACAGGACCCTACAAAAAAATCTGGACAGACCTCAGCACCAATATCGATACATTTCATCGATGGACTCAAGATAAAAACTGGATGAAGATGAAATTTATTGGTGAACCTAGCAAAGGGACACCCAAGGGTGTCCATCCACTCAATGTTGACAGGATTCTAGCTTGGAGTGGATTTCTCATTCAAATTCACTATAGAAGTTCGGAGAGGGCAGGGAAATCAAAGATGTGTTGATCGTGATACATCTTTGAACATGGTTCAATAAGAAAAAACGATTGTCAAATCTTGTTTCTAATTGTGTACCTCAAAATAATTTAGTCCCTGTATCAACAACACACACATAAATCGTAACAATACATTACAATAATTAACAAATCGTACAACAATTAACAATGCATTTCAGTAATTGAAAAAAGACAGCCTGATACAAATTTTATTACGTAGGCACTATTTCAGAAGATTGTAACGGAAATCTCTGCAAGTTAGTGAATGGGGAACCTTGCAGAACATATTTCTAAAGCCCCACTGCCCATGTTTTTTAGTCGACAAAAGCTTTACTGGACAAACATTAATTTTTAGGGCACTTATTCCTAGTCTTCGGGTGGGGAAGTGATGGCCATACCTAAAATACAAATACTAGCCACATCTTTCAAGCGCTGGGCACGTGTCCCGTTTGCCCAGGGGAGAAACAGGCCCAGCCCAACGGAAGGATTTAATTATTAAAGTGCAAATATTGATAGGGTTTGATTATTCGAATATAAATATTGATAGGAAGGTGCCCAGGACCCCAGAACATCAGTTTACCTTGGACCCATGGTACTTTGGTCCGTTGTATAGAGTAAACTTGTTCAAAATATTCATTTTGAGAGCGTGCGGAATGGAGGGCCCTTGGTCAAAAAACGGGCAACTAATATGTAATTCTGATATAAAACTCCACGAACAGTTTCTCCCAAGGGCGAATGGTGCAAGTGCCTACAAACTTTCAGGGTCCCAAAATAGACTTTATTGTATTTCAAGCACCTTCACCGGCTTCTAAGACTACATAAACATATAGGAGCCCCCCCCCCCAAAAATTCATACTTGCCCAGGGCCCCGAAATTGTGGGAAGCCAGGTCCTCCCCTGGGAGTTAGAATTACGGTTCATCACTCAACAATACTAATTCTAATTGTTGCAACGTCGCAACAAAGGGGAAAGCCGATTACTATCCGTTGAAAGCAAGAGCGCGCGAAAACCCGAGAGAGAAAGAGAACAAAGAAAGCGGACATGTTGGAAGAAGCTCTTTGTTCGGATAACGAGAGAGAGGGGGAAGAGGAGAGGAAAGGAGGGTTGTGCTGCTCACTCACCTTGCCTTCCGACGATCTCTGCGACGTGTTCGGAGCTCGGCACGGGCACACATTCCGTCGTGTTCTGGCTCTTTTTGCTCCTCGGCTCGTTCTCGATGAAGTTGTTCGTGCCCACGACCATATTGTCATTGTCGTTGCTCATGCCGAACATCGAGAGCTCTAGGGCGAGCTCCAGAGCTCTTTGGTCGTGCAGCGCTCTGCCACCTCTTTCCATATCTGTGAACAGACTAGCCGGCATCACACTTCTTTCTCGTCTGCTGGAAAACTTATTCCTTTTTCTTTCTTACCGGACGACCAATTTGAAAACAATAACGACGACGACGAAATTATAATGAAAAAATAGATATTCTTCTTTACTTCCAAATTTTTCTATATAAATATAATATATTGGTGGGATTAATCTCTCACGGTAAAAAAATATAAATTATTCAAGGACCGCACGCAGCCTTCGTTTCACTTTATCCTAAAATCATTTAAAAAAATAATAATCAAAAGGAAAACAAAAAAAAAAAACTGTTCGTTAAATTAAAACGAGAATTTTCGCGCCGAGCTAAGCAATTAGCCGGCTTCTCCACGAGAACGAGCGGAACGACTGCATCACTGACCGCGCAGCAGAGAATAGAATTTCGCTGTTCCTTCGCAGAACGTCTGTCCCCGGGCGAGAGCGCGCTAGTGACGTCACGGGGAGATCGTCCCAATCATTGGTCGGGACCCGTCACGTGGGACTGTCACGAAGAGATCGGATTGGACGAGAGCACGCGAGAGGGCGTTAGCTGTGCCGTTGATTGACATCATTCAGGAGTTCGTTATTATTATTGTTTTTTTTTTCTGTGTTTCTTTGTGTACATGCGCGCGAAACCGAGCTTCGCGCTTTTTTCTTCTTCTCTCTTTTTTTTTTTTTTTTTTTATTCTGTCGCAGAGCTGAGGCTCTTGAACACAAAGAAAAGTGAATGGAAAATGTATCTGCGTAGCCCGAGGGAGGCCTCCCCTCCTAGGCTTCTTTGTGTGAGTGTGAGGCTTGCGCCGTTTGGTTACAACCAGAACAAAGGAGACTGAAGGAAAATAAACGAATTCGGATTGTGGCTTCTTTTTTTTTCTCATTTAGTCCAGTAGCTATTTTGGAGAAAAAAATCCGGGTTTTTCTTGGAAATTTGCGGCCATGCATGGTAGTTAGGCCCGACAAGTAGCGGGCTTGGCCCTTTCAGGTGTTTACAGGGTCTGTTATTACGTGTTCACTGCATACACACACCGTTATATCGTAATCACTGTGTAACCTATTCTTTGTGTGCACCTCTCTAAGGCCAGGGCCATTTTAAGGTATAGGCTCACTGCCCAGGAGCCTCTGATGACTTTGAATGGCAATTATTCATTGTATCAGACTTGTGTGAAGCCCCTATTGGATTGCTTGGGCCGGAGGGGGAGATCCATTGCTATTACAGGATTGCCCTGCTCCTACTACAGTCGAATCCCATTTTAACGAATACCGTTATAGCGAAAATCTCGTTTAAACGAACACTTTTTCTAACCCCCCCCCCAAAATAAGTTTACGTAGTAGAAATGCAAATACCTCGAATTTCTTTATAACGAAGTGATTTCTCCGGTCTCTTGGAGTTCGTTATAATGGGATTCGACTATTATCATACCCAGGCCATGATCCCATCCCGGACCGGAATTACAAAGGGACAACTGCCTCGGGCGGTAAGTTTTTGGAGAGAACAAGAATATATATACCGGTTATAAAATTCTCGAATTTTTTTAGTAGCGGGGTGATGTCTGCTCCCCTCAGAAAATCTTAGTTACAGCCCTGGTCGTACATCCTGGCAATAGGCCCCTTAGGCTAAGATCTTTGACCACCCCCAACACAAGATGGGGATGTTCCCGGAGCCTCAAGTGCAGTGGCAGTAGTCATTACCCTCATGATAACGAGATCTGGTTACAATTTTCAAGATTAAGTATGTTAATTCGTAGACAGATAGTTTTAGGCATGTAGAGGGGGTCCTCAGGGGAAAAATCACTTAGCCTGGGGGGGGGGGGGAGGGAGGACTATTGTGTTTTAAAGACGACCCTGCCTGTCGGCAGTGTTTGTTTCTCCCATGAGAAAACGGAGCACGTGCCACAAATTTCCAGTGCCCTAAAATTTGGTGATTTTTATATTTTAAGCTCGGCCCACATGTCCCCCCCCCAACCCCCATTTACCTCAGAGAACACCCCAAAATTCCCATTTGTTCAGGACCCAAACTTATGAGGAATAGGCCCTGCCTGTCAGCGAGTCCCCCGATAGCTCGGGGTGTTTCTTTTGGCGGGAGAGATAGATACTAGAATTGCAAGACGGTGAAAAAATAATTGTATAAATAATCGATAGTAAATGATAGATCGGTATGACGTGCAGTTTTACGTAGGCCTATAGGTTCGGGGGAAAAGACATTTCAGAGAGCTTAAGACTTGAATGAGGTTTTTTTCAGTTTTTTGTACTTAATTTCAGTGTTTTATTATTTTGTGAAAGAGTCCATTCAGAACCTCCTAGAAATAATAGGAGGGGTCCATCTGGGCCTTCATTTTATTCTCAAAGGGTGACCACGAAGACTATCTTATTGGCACAAGGGGCTCACGGAAAAGGGTTAAGAACCCCCCCCTACTATAGATCCATATCATGGAAGCCACAACTGCGGGGGGGGGGCAGGGGCGTAGCCAGAAATTTCGTTCGGGGGGGGACCACTTTCATTTCGGGGGGGGACCAAAGTGACAGAACAATGGATTTGGCCATCTTTTTCCCTTTTTTCGGTCATTTTCTCACATTTCGGGGGGGGGAGGAATAGACGGGTCTGGTGCCCCGGGTGCTTGACTGGAGGAGACCCCAAATTCAGCCTTTAACTGCTCCTTTTACATTACACGGGGGGGGGGGACAAAATGCGTGTTTGCCCCGGCTCCCCTTCCCCAACACATCGCCATGCATCAGTTCCTGCTTTGGCTTCATTCGCAGCTAAAGATGACAACCTTCGCTCCATTCAATATTGAACATTTTTGCCTCGGCTACATTCAGAGCTGGAGATGTCTGTAACGGCTTCATTCGCAACTGGATATACCTGTAGTGGCCTCATTCACAACTAATGATGTCTGCCACATGTCTGATACATGACCACATCTCACCCATGGGTCCCCTTTTGGACCACATTATGCACTCTCTCTCCCTTTTTCTTATTCAGCCCCCATCCACGAATAAAACCCTCTACTTATTCAATTGATTATAAGCTGAACAAATCTGTCATTCGCAGCTGATGATGTCTGCCTCCACCACCTCTGTAATGCCGGCATTATTCGCAACTGCCTCGGCTTGAAGCTGGAGATGTCTGCCTCCGCTTCATTTGTAGCTGGAGATATCGCCTCGGCTTTATTTGAAGCTGATGGTGTCTGCCTCGGTTCATGGGTGGATCCGGCGGGGGGAGGAATCCCCTATCCGAAGAGCCAAAAAGGGGGCGAATTCGTCTGTCCCGTAAAATATACGAGATGATTAAATGAACCTAAACAATCGCCTCTCCCAACACATCGCCCTAGATCCACGCCTGTGTTTCAGTGGCCTCTTATTCAAGGTGGGGGGGGCGTCGCAACGACATGGGTTCTTCCGGAGAAAATTGTTGTTCTGAGACCCTTTAACTACTGAAGAAAGTACACTCACTTGCGTACGCAAGGGTGTTGACGATTATAGAATGAGATATTGTCATGGGAGCTCGCTACATTCATGCGTAGGCCTAAAGGCGGCGGCACTGACGGGAAATACAGTAGCAAAAGTTGAATAAAAACAGAAATGTGTCCGAATCGGTTCAATTAACTGTGTATTGTTGTTTTTTTCTTATATAACGAGGTTATGTTCCGTTTGCTTTCATCAATAGCACCGTCATGGCTGCCTGTCCCTACAGGAGACCATATGGCTAGCAGACCAGCTGGAAGGCAACCATGTCCGCCGTTGGATCGAAGCAGCAGATCAACTGTTGTCGTGCTACGCCCTGCCTTCTATAAAATCCGAATGCCTCCGGCCATGCACATGTATTTCCTATTTTTTTGTGTACTGTTTCTGTACGTTGTAAATCTCTTCCTCGTCAACCTCCGGGCCTACCATGTTTAACAAAAAAATAGAAAGAATGGAAGGTAGGGGCCAGCTGGCTTCAAAATGCAGCCTTCTCATTGGGCAATTAGTATCCATCTGTGCTTCCCTCCCCTCGCTTGAAACTATTGTTTGCTCACATACGTGTGTATCATATAAAATGTTGTACGGCTTATTATACTGTGGACGTGGCCCAATCCTAGCTTCGGCCCGGGGACCTAGGATCCTAGAGGAGGCCTTCATAATAATGAGATCCGTTTCTGCGATTTATGAGAGCTAGTACATTATTATGAATTGATCGGCTTGTATTTCCGACATGATCATCATTTTGCCCGCGGGCAGTACCGTCGTTAACGCATGAGGTCCACCTGGTCACGGCTCGATGACCTCTGAGGGGGGGGGGGGGGCCTCGTGAAAATGAGAAATGGTTGAAATTTTTAAGAGTAAAGCATGTGTAATTTGGTAGGCATTTCTTGTCCGGTAGAAGGAGGGGAGGAATGATCATTTTGCCCAGGGACCCATTATGCTCTCAAGACGGCCCTGGGTGCGGATCCAGGGTAATGTGTCGGGAGGGGGCGACTAATTGTACGGGTTCGTAAGATCATCCCGTATTTTAGTAGAGAGATATATTTTTTTCCACATTATCCGGATCTTGGGTGATCACCTACCGCCCCCCCCCCCTCCTCCCCTCTACTGCTGCTACTAAACCACACATGCATCGTCCATATTCCTCTGCAGAACTTCTAACGAAATTCTTCATGTTGGAATGTGCGTGTTTTTGTTGTGAACTTTACGTGAAGTTGTTTGTTTCTATTTAATGCTTGATGTGTATAGTGTTGCCATCAATTTTTCTAACGAAGAGTAAAGTGTAGTGATTGAAGATTTTATCGTTGTAGGCATGCTGCTCTCTGTGACGAGACTTTTTAACGGGAAGATCGGCTCACATTCGCAACTCAGAATGTCTTTATTTCAGGTCTGAGCTAATTACCATGTTCATTGCATTGTATGCAAATGTATCAAATTCTTGTTGTATAATAATCAATGTATCGGCTCCGTCATGCCAGCGGCGGACGATAGATATCAAGTTAGGATGACCATGGCCCCCACATGCTGTAAGCGGGGCCCCTAGACTGAGATCTTTTGCGGGCCCCTGGGTCAGACTTTTAACGGGCTCCTTCTGTAGTTAATTTATAGCGTGAAAAAGCAAAAAAATGATGATAATCGTCCTGGGCCCCAGGGCTAGAGCCCTGCCAGCCCCCTCCCCTATGTGGGGGCCATGGGGGTGACTTAGGGGAGGTCCATCCGATTTCGAAATTGCATATTTTTAAAAAATGAAAAACACAGAATACAATGATAAGTAATATGTGAATATTACATTCCCCGGGGGGGGGGGGGGGATGGGTCTACGTTCAATGAACATTTTTTTAATGGTTCATTAATTCATAGGCCCCCCACAAAGGTGCACACCTAAAGAACTACTTCTAACACCTGCTGGCCATCTACACAGGGCCGTATTAAGTTTGGTCCCATCAAGTTTTTGGGAATCCTACTTCAGTCCAAGCTCGATATTAAAATGGCTTCACCATAATCCCCCTCCGCACTCCTATAGGAAGCTGTCTGGGCTATAGCACTGTGTTCTGAAGTTCCCTCCGATAAGTCCGTATACAGCTTTCAGCATTTACATACTTTTACTCTAGAAGATCGCATTCCTTAGTAGGTGTGCACCTTTGTGGGGGGCCTATGAATTAATACGGCCCTGCTCCAAGGTGTTGGATCTCTCGCCGAGTGGCGTATTTACATGGACACTTAGCCCAGGGCGGCAAATTTGAGGAATGATGATTGGCCAAGAAAATTACTAAAATGGGGGGAGGGCGACAAAATTTGTATATAAATCTCGATAAATTCGCCTCTGCACAGACAGAAAGGGACTAGGTTAGCGAGTGGCCAAAAAGAGTGGCCTAGAGAGTTTACAAGTACGTGAGTGGGCAAAGGAACGACTTGGCACATGTGATGACCAAAAGCGTGACCTAGAGCACCCAACACCTTCTATAGCAGAAAGCCTCCGCGCGGAGCTCTTGTGAAGTCGTCCATTTCCCCTATAGTCATTAGATATACTGCGAAAAAAGGGGGTAAAGATTTCGCATATGCTGCCCTCTAGCATAGGACTGCTATATCCAATGGATATAGGTGAAATGGACGATTTCAATGGCGTCAAAGCTTCGCGTGGAGGTTTTAAACTATAGAAGGTGTTGCCTAGACTACGTGCAAGCATGTGTGGGACTAAAACAGTGTGCAGGCATGTGAGCAACTAAAAGAGTGACTTATAGAGAGTGCGTGACCTAAAAGTGTGAATGACTGAAAGAATGACTCTTAGGTGCACTTGCAGGAGTCGGGGTTGGGGAGGCCAAGTGGGTCATAGCAAAACATGGCGAATTCGAGGAAAGAACAGTCAAAATAATTAGACTATAATGGGAGAAGGGCGGCAAAATTCATGCATTCAGAAGTCCGCAACTAGGGGGCAAGCGCTCATTTTGACGCCCCCTTGTAATGTTGAAGGAGAGGTTTCAGAATGAAATTTGCGTCCCCTCGGGTCCGGGGCACGAGACCCGTCTGCTCCCCCCCCCTCCCAGTTGCGGCCCTGCCACAGGCGAAAAACCATAAATGTGCCTCTACTCTCTCGCTTCAACGAATATGGTTTATATCTTCGAGCTGTTTTGTTTTTGCTGAATGGATGTGTACTATCATATCAGGCCCCTTGGGTCATCATACCCCCCCCTCCCCACCCTTAAAATCAAACCAAAGATTTTTCTCGGTTCAAGATTTAGAACAAACCAAAGACCCTCTTCGGGATAAAAGATGACACTTCACCTTCTTAAAGGGGCTTCACCAAAACAAAAACACGTCGAAGAAGGTTCAGTGACCCTTAAACAAACAACACCATGGCCCATACACGTACAGTATCTAAAGTACATCCTCGAGAACAACAAGTGCCGCTGCTGCCATCGCCCCCCCCCCCAGGCAAAAACATCATTGAATCTCACGTCATTTTTAAAGGGGGGGGGCAAAAAAAAAGGTCTAACACTCCTCTCCCCCACCCCCCTGATTCTTCAGGTTCTTCGGGAAGGGGGGGGGAACCTTAACCTTGACCCTTGTACTTCCTTTTTCAGATGGTTTTTTTTTACAGGTTAAGCAATATACAAGTCCCTCTCTCTCTCTCCTTCAGAAGAAAGGGGACGAAAAAGACCCCTTTTTCTCAGGAAAAGGGGTCTTGAGAATCTCTCATGGAGGGGGGGGGGGGGGGGTTGGTGTCGTTCATTTTTCTAGAAAATTCCAAAGGGAAAAAAATCTTTTTTTTTTTAAGATGAATCTCTTCCCATAATTCCGTGTAAACCGAAGAATTTTTCCCACATACACGATTATAATATAAGAATGTTCTAGAAATGGTGTGTCCTACTTGGAATGATCGAGTTTATTGCACTTTATTGGGACTGTCGTGGGGGGGAAGGACCTGTTCTCGCTTATAACGAACCTAGAGTCCTTATATCTTCGGCACCTGTTGCTCCGATTTTATTGGAGCCTATCATTGTATACGACAGCGATCCCGATACCTGGATTGATGTTTCTGGCTTTGTTAACAGGGAGTATCGTCTCCCAGATCTAGACCAGCGTTTCTTAACCTTTTTCACCCATGGCCCCTTTTGGACCGAACCCCCCTTTGGATGAATAAAATGCTCTACTTATTCAATTGATTTTTTGAGTAAATTTATGGCGAACAAAAGCAAAATTACTCCTTGAGCTCCGGAATCCTGGGCTAGAGGAGGTGGGGTTAGGTTCTATATAGGGCCGTGTCAACATCATCGACCCCGGAAAAGTGATATTTCTCCCCTATCCTACGAGTTAGTTAGCTATACAGAATCTCATTATGTAGGCTCCCTATGGAGATGAGACACGGGCCAGTGGGTACAGATTGCCCTGGTTCTATGGACAGTTCTGCAGGCCACCCCTCCAAGGACGGGGCTTATAGGCTCCAGTCCGGGAGCCGAAATGATTTTTATTTTTTTTTTTTTTTAAACCATAAATTTACTTTAGAGCAGAGGTGGAACTTGGGAGGGGGGGGGGGGCAAAAGGGGCAACTGCCCCGGGTGGCAAAATTTTGGGAAAAAACAAAAATGCTATTATAAAATCATCGAATTTCGCAACGGTGGGGGAACGGCAAATTCATGTTTGCTCCTCCTCGCAAAAAAAACTAAGTTACGACCCTGCTGTAGAGGGACGAGTGAAAAAATCTGGTCAAACGACCCCCCCCCCCCCTACAGCCTGCGAGACCTTGCTGCATGATATGGGGGGGGGGGGCACAGGCTTCCAGGGCTCTGAAAGTAGTCACGGGAGGGGCTTCAAGGTAGTCAGGGGGGGCTTCCCTCTTGCACTTGTGGGAAGGCGGAGGGGTGTTTTATGCATCGCCGTCTTAACATTATACCGTCTTGGGCAAAAAAATAATACGAGCTCCCCGCCCCCTGATCAGCAGCCAAACAACGGCTTACATGTTTACAAACTGTGTACTTACTATCATAGTGCTATAGATATCTTTATGGTTTTCTTCCCTGGCCAACACCTATAGCAGAAAGCCACCGCGCGAAACTAGAGGCACAATTCTCCCATCATGTTTTGTTTCTTCAATCTATAAATTCATTGTAGAGAAGAGGACCAAGAGCCGTCTTAAGAGCATCATGGGCCCCTGGGCCAAGTAATTTTTCTGAGGCCCGGGCCCATGTCTTAAGACGGCACTACCAAGCCCCCCCCCCCCCACAAGGGATAGGCTACTTCACCAAAAATCAACTCTGGCTATATCGCCAATATACTGCCATTAGTGAGATGGGTTGGAAGTGAAGGCGCTGTCTATCGATGGTCGCCTCGAGTTCGTTAGGGGAAATATCACATCCTCCCTTAGGTTCGAACCCGGGACCCTGACAACAACCTTCACGACGGTAGACGAGCACCTTACCACCATACCACTCGGGCTACAAGGGTTAGGCCGACAGGCAGTGCCATCTTAACGCATGGGCCCACCCGAGCACGGCCAGGGAGCCTGAAGTGAAGAGGGGGGGGGGGCCTCCCAAAAATGAGATTTTCTAGAATTTACTAGTAAGGCCACAGAAAAACCACTTGGCCCGTGGGGAGGGCAGAGCCGTCTTAACAGCATCATGCCCCCCCCCCCGGGCCAACAGATTTTTTTCCGAGGCCCTACAAGGCAAATTCTCGAAAATTTCAACCCGATGTCATTTTTGTGAGGCCCCTCTTATCCTGAGGACCCGGGCAAGCCCATGCCTGAAGACGGCACTGGGGGGGGGGGTCCCACGATGCTCTTACGACGGCCCTGCTGACAGGGCTCCAACCCCGAGTCTCGGGGCAATTATCGTCATTTTTTTGTTTTTTCATTCCATAAATATCCTATAGAAGGGCCCGTGAAATGTCTGTTTTGGGGGGGGGGGGGACATGGGTTATCCATGCTTCCCCCAATTCCTATTGTCCCAGGGGGTGCATGGGGGACAATGCCCCCCCCCCCCACCCGAGCGTTCAGAAATGTGAAACCGGCTAATTCTATATGAATTGACATCAGTTATCATGCCCTCTCACAGCAATCATCGTGCCCCTCCCAGACTTTCAAGTCTATCTACCTATTTTTTTTAGGGGCCCCACTTCAGGATGTGAGGATCACGAAGAGGACCGTGAAAAGTCTGGCAGGAGTGGGGGGGGGGGCCGCTAAAGCCCTGTGTGTCGCAGAATTCAGGCAGTTTATGAGGAAGTTGGAAAAAAGTGTGGGGGCATGGCCCCCACATGGGGGGCTGACAGGGCTCTAGCCCTGGGGCCCGGGACGGTTATCATAATTCTTTTGCTTTTTAACACTATAAATTAACTACAGAAGGGGCCCGTTAAAAGTCTGACCGAGGGGCCGACAAAAGATTCCAGACTAGGGGTCCCGCTACAGGATGTGGGGGCCATGGGGGGGGGGGTCTTTCCCCTAACCAAAGCAGCATTAAGAGTTTTGTTAATGGAGCTTTCAAGGGCTTTGCTCCGAACCCTCGAGTTCGTTATATAATAATAAATCAATTTTCAAATATCCCAGAAGAGCAAATATGTCTCAATGAAGGTAGCGCCATCTATCGTATGCGGTATCAAATATCAACGGCGAAAAGAATTAATGAAATAAATTATATATTTGAGAAAATGAACGAAATAATTTTAGCAGTAATGAAAGAAATCATCTCAGAACTATTTGGGCCGTAGATTCATAATTTTAGAACTAATGAAAAGAAGGAATTAATGAAAGAGATAATGTAAGAGATAAATGGAAGGAAAAGTAATATCAGAAATAATGAAAGAGAGCTCATTTTGATGAAAGAAGCTATTTCTCGGAATAATGAACGAAATAATTTTTTGAAATGAATGAAAATTCGGAACAAACGAAAGAAATTTTTTCTTGATATCGATGAAAATTCAGAATTGATGAAAGGAAAAAATTTCAAAATTAATGAATACTGAGAAATAATGAAAGAAAAATTTTAGAAATAATGAAAATTCAGAATTAATGAGAAATAGTTTCAGATTTAATGAGAGAAAGAATTTCAGAAATAATTGATAACGGAATTAATGAGATTGAGAGAAATTAACTTCAGAAGTAATGAAAACTTAAAACTATACCCCCCCCCCCTCCCCCAATTCTGGGCCAATATTCTGAGGTTCTATTTTTCTGTACAAAATTCATGGGGGGGGGGGGGGCGACAAAATTAATACAGAGTAAATTTTCGTTTCTAGTTGTGGCTGTCTGGGAAGGGGGGGGGGTTGCTTTTTCTCAGTTCCTATCGCTCCCCCTTCCAAAACACCACTGCCGCGGGCTCACCCCCCCCCCCATATTATTTATAGTTAATTATTTTTATTTTTAAATATTATATATTAGCTAAAAGAGACCAGTGAAAAGAACCAAGGGCAGTGTGGGCCACTTCATTGGTGTGAAAACACGTCGCGGGCCACTTCAGTGATCAGGAACTGTGAACCGGGCTGCTTAAAAGGCGTAAATGTGTCGCGGGCCAGCGAATTTATCTGCAAATGAGCAACGGAATTTTCTTAATTCTTCTGAGAACGTGCCGCGGGTCACATGAGCGTCTTAAGAGTATCATGGGCCCCCGGCAAATTCATTTTTCTGAGGCTCTACCAAAAAAAATTCTCGAAAATTTCAACCGGATCTCACTTTTGTGAGGCCGCTCTTCGCTTGTGGCCCACGGGCCGTGCCCGGGTGGGCCCATGCCTTAAGACGGCACTGGGTGGGCCCTAACATTAGTCACACCGGGCCGTGAGTGATTCGGAGTAGCTTCATTTCTCGTTAGCTGTATGACCGGGCCTTTCACTTACACAAAAGAAATTCACTTAACACTTAAAACACTTAAGTGATATGAAAATGTGCCACTTTAAAGTGTTCTTAAATGTACTGGAAATGTACCGTGGATAGCTTAAGTGCTCTGGAACTGTGCCGTGGTGCACTTACGTGCTCTGAAAGGTCACTGAAGTATAAATATGCCATCACCAATAATTTAAGTGATCCGAGAAAATTGAGTTCGCGGGCCACATCAGATGACTCCGAGGGCCACATTTGGCTAGCGGGCCATGTATTAAGCATGTATATTCTAGAACAGTGTTTTCCAAACTACGGGTACGACATAGGATCTTGAGTTGGGGGCGATGATACAAAAAGTTTTCGGAAACTGTTTTTGTCCCACACACATATCGCCCCCTTCAGAAATTTTTTTCTCCCATCGCCCCCAATGAAATCTAACCCATAGGATCCTATGTTATACCCGTAGCCTCTACCGCCGCCCCCCCCACGGAACTTTCCATCTCCCCCAAGGGGGCGTTAACGCCCACGTTGGGAAACACTGTTCTAGAAGAACCAGTACTGTAATATAGGCGCCTTAGGAAAGGGCATCGTTTACGGCATCATCAATGCGAGCCGGTCCCCCCCGTTGAAATATCAGAAATCGCCACAGAGAGCAAGAGGCCTGCAATGATACAAATATTCAATCATTAGACTTCACTTCTGAAATATAGATGGCAGCACATAAAAATAAACACAACGCTATATACGCACCGCACACTCAAACCGTTAGGCACACACACACACTCAAACTTCCGGCACAACTCACTCGGTAGTAAATTGTCCACGGCAATAGACCGGAGTTGTGCCCGGCGTGAATGAAAGAAAGCATCATCGGCTCCCTGCAAGCGTAGTCCAGTCCATGTAAATTGCAGTTCAAGGTTACAGCTGATTCCTTGGGACTCCTAGTACCGTCTTAATGCATGGGCCACCCGCGGGGGGCGGGGGGGGGGCTCACAAAAATTAGATACGATTGAAATTTTCGAGAGTAACTTTTCAGGAAAGCAGTTTTAGCCAGGTAGGTCCCGAGGAAACTTACTTGATCAGGGGGTCCATGGTGCTCTTAAAACGGCCCTGCTCCTTGTTCATCCGTGCTTAACTTCACGAACGTCGCTAACCGGTGCTACCTTCTGGGCCAACCCAAACATGGCCCTATTTGTGGGTGGATAGCTAGGCAGGGCCTCAGAAAAATCATTTTCCCCGTGAACCCCCACGAGGTTCTTAAGACGGCCCCGTCACTAGCGTCCCTTAGAGGCTGAGCCCCTCAGAGTTGAAAAAATATGAAAAAATATCGGGAAACACATGTGATGTATTCGATTACGCTTTCTCGGAAACTTCGCGTTGTGGAGTATTGTTGTAGAAGCATTGTTACATTGATCTGGAGTATTGTTGTAGAAGCATTGTTACATTGATCTGGAGTATTGTTGTAGAAGCATTGTTTCATTGATCTGGAGTATTGTTGTAGAAGCATTGTTACATTGATCTGGAGTATTGTTGTAGAAGCATTGTTACATTGATCTGGAGTATTGTTGTAGAAGCATTGTTACATTGATCTGGAGTATTGTTGTAGAAGCATTGTTACATTGATCTGGAGTATTGTTGAAGGAAATTGTTGGCCACGCAAACAATTGTTGGATGACAAAGAGGTCGTACCATCGAGAAGATGTGTTTACATTCCAGAAGGCCATTGTTGTAAGGTTGTTTATGATTCGCCCCCACCCATTGTCCTCCAAAATGCAACAGTTGTTGTCAAGTAACAAAGCAAATATATACGCATACATTTGATCAGACGACTCCACCATTGACGCTGCGCCCACGAGCATCAAAGTCCTCCTGCCCCCACCGTATCTCCGCCCCTTCTCTCGCACCACGGTCATTTTCACACGAGGGCTAATTAGACCGGGACCAACAATTTATTGCCGATTCCGAACGGCAGCCCATTTTTTTGTTTTTACTGACCGAGAGTGTGGTGTCGCTAACCCCTCGATAATGGGGTCTCCCTGCAGTAGCAATCTTTTTCAGTGGTTATGTCACCCTTTTTGTTGTAAATTCTGCTATTGAACAATACTCAAGAACATCCCTTGTACAGTGGTTCTCACCCGGTGTTCCGCGGAGCTCGTTTGGGACTCCATGTGCACTTTCCAGGGGCTTCGCGGCCACTAGAGAATAATAAAATAAATCAATAAATTTGATTAAAAAACCTGTAGGGTTTACCGCCATATAAATAATATACTAAAAAGGCTCCTCGAGTTAAACAGGGCTCCGCCATAGAAAATATGCAATGAAAAGGGCTCCGCTAGTCAGAAAAGGTTGCGAATCGCTGCACTAGTGGATAATAAAAATGTGAATGTATCACTAGTTGTGCGTAAGTAGAACTAATGTATCACTAGTTCGAATGTAACGTTACTGTTTGCTGAGTTAATCGATATAGCCAAAAAGGGTGTGTTGTTGTTTTTTAAGACACTGTCTCATTAAAATTCGAAATAAAGAACGGTTGCGGCAGTTATTAGTAACAAAGAGAAAGTGTTCTTCCTTGAAAATTGCCAGGGTTCCGTGGAACACCAGTTGGAAACCCATGTGCCCAAGTGGTCCAGTGGTATGATGCTCGTCTTCCACTTTGAAGGTTAGGGGGTCATTCAAGTATCACGTCAGCGTCGATGGGGGTGGGGGGGAAAGGAAGGGGGGGTTTCCTATTTGCTGACCTTTGATGGCAAGGTGGGAGTGGGGGGGGGGTTGGATGATGCTTACGTCATCAACCACCTTTTATGAAGATATGAAATATTCTTAATGGCATCTTACTCGGTGCACCAAATACGAAAAAAATCTTTCGCTAGTTTGTGGGAACCTGAACTAACATTCTCCTTAATGATAAATCCTTTACAGAGCCACTTTAGTATTCTCTAAATGTTTCACGGATCCTTCAAGTGCTCTGGAAATGTTCCCGGGCCGCTTAAGTGCTCTGGAACTGTGCAACGCATCATTCAAGTGATCCATAATTATGCCGGGGATCACTTAAGTAATCTGAGAATGTTCCGCGGGTAACTTGAGTGATGTAGAACCGCACCGGGGGACCGCTTACGTGCTCTAAAAACTGTGCCACATATCACTCAAGGGATGTCTAAATGTGCCACGGATCGTTCAAGTGTTCTGGAACTGTGTCGCGGGTTACTTAGGTGATCTTTGAGACCTACTTCAGTGATCTGAAAATGTGCCACGGGGTCACTCAAATGCTCTGGAATGGTGCCACGGGCCATTGAAGCGATTCGTAAATGTGACGCTTAGTTCATTTTTACAAAATTAGGTGTTTGAGGGGGGCTAGCCACATCAGATAACCTTCAGGGCCCCATTTGGTCCGCGGGTCAAGAGTTTACCATGTATGGCTTAAAGGGTGGGTCGCAATGAGTTTCTTAAAGAGCAATTTTGAGTTCTTACCCTTGAAATTAACGAAATCGATTATAATAACATCTAGAGGTATTTGCTTTACGTTTCTGATCCCACCAATATGCGTTAGGAGGTAGGGGGCAGTGATGACGAAATTTTGCTGACAGGGGAGGGGAGGGGGGTCAAAAATGGCTAAAAATTTGCTTACGTAATTTTGCTTGAACGGCCCCTTACCGTCAAGGTACACCCTTGCGGCATGTTTGACATACAAATGCGCGAACTAATACTTGAATGCAATTTGTATATTACAAGATATTTGTAATCAAGTGCTCGCGATTACCAAATCGGACGCGAGCATTGCTTTAGAGGGAGCACCGTGGTGCTCGCGAGCAACGGGTTGAAGATGACTGATAACTATTTTGTGTTTCACCCGGTTTGATAGATGGCAGGGCCGAAAGTGATATTCACCCTGTTTAATATATTTTTCCTCATTCATTTTCCATCCGTCGCGTATTTGACCGGGCCTTTCGCTCACAGAAATCAACCGGGCAGCGGGCATTCAAAGGTTGAGAACCACTGGAAAGAGGAGTTTCATTCGGGGGGGGGGGGGGCTCCGGGTCGTATATAATTCGTGTCCTATTGGCCTTTAAATAAATAAAAAAATATAAAGGGCAGTGTACACTGTACATAACAAGGAAAGAACACTGAAACTAGGCCTGCCTGAGGTACCTGCTGATGTTGTATATAATGCCTCTTTTCTTCCCCCCCCCCCCGACTCTAAAAAAAGAGAAGGGAGGGAGGGCTTCTGAATATATAGTCTATTTTTAGAATAAATAGGAAACAGGCCCACGGGTCTCTCTCTCGAGGCCAACAAATGGTCCCACCCTGCTTTTCGGCAACTAGAGAGAAAGAGCTTCCCCCCCTCTCCCCCCCGCCCAAACTTTTCACCATACTACAACCACATGACCTTCAAGTGTCTTTGATTCTCATATTTTCTGTGGGACTTTGCATTTGACCTTTGGAGGGGGGGGGCAGAAAAAAATAGAGAAAGAAAAGCATTTAGGGGCTACAGGTGGAGAGAAAAAGAGACCCACGAGGGAGGTAAGAGGCCCTGGAATGGCTGTTTATCTCCACGCTGATGCCTAATCTGTGCAGCGAGGGGGGAGGGGAAAGGAGTTGTTGGATAATCCGGAATCAAATGAGGATTTCACGTTTGATTCATCGTATAGGATACAGCATACATGCTCGCCCTATGGTCCGCGGGCTAAATACGCCCCCTTGGAGTCAGGAGTCATCTGATGTGGCCCGTGTCATCCAACCTAATTTTGTGAGAATAACCGCAGCTGCATCTAAATAGTTCAGCAGTTCACTAAATAGTGACCCAGATCATTTAAATGACCCATAGCACATGTGGGTCATATATCACTTGAGTAACGTGCGGCACAGCTGCAGAACACTTGAGTGGCCCGCGTTGCATTTTCAGATCACTTAAGTGAACTCCCAGCGCATTTCAAGGTCGCTTTCGGTGCTATTCCAGATCATCGGTGTCCCACGGCCCATTTACAGATCACTTAAGAGACTCGCGGGCAGCGGCATAGTTAAAGATCACTCAAGTGACCCGTGGCACATTTACTGGCAGGGCCGGTTGTGAACATTTTTCAGTGTAAGCGAATAATATTGTGATCAAAAAATCCCCCTCCCCACTCTTTAGTTGGCGCCCTGAAAAATCGCCCCAAAAATTGGTCCCTTTCGTTGACGCCTTCTGCGGCAGCGTAGCTCGCGGGATTCAACGTCCGGCCCTGTTTATGAAGTGAATCCGCGGCACATTTACATAGTACCTATTCCAAATCACCTAATTAAGTGGCCCGCGACGCGCTTTCAAACCAATGAAGTGGTCCACATTTTCCTGGTTGAGCGCCCTTGGAATACAGCAAAGACGTATGGGTCTATATCAATGGCTTCTATCCGGCCAAAGGGGGGGGGGGGTCCTCCCCCGATATTTTCCACCATCTCCATATACGTATTATGGCCCTCGAGCACCAATAACTTTAAGGCACACATGGGGTTCTTAGGATAGGCCCCCAGAACCTGAGAGCTGAGACTATTTGAGCCCTCCACCCAATAAATTTTACGGGGGGGGGGGTTAATAATTCATTAATGTAAGGTCCAATGTAACCCACTATTCCACCTCTTGCGTACGGGCTTGAGTCCCGTAAAGACGGAACGAATGGTGATTTTCAGCTCTCCCCTCAGTGTTTTGTTCTCCTGCCCTTAGGCTAAGATCTTTAGCGGGTCCAGCCCAGAATTTTTCCATGACCCCTCTCGAGCGAATTTGAATGAGTAGAATATAAAATAATGAACGAATTCTCATGACCCTCAGGGCCAGAGCCTTGGCAACCCCCCACCCCATGTAAATGGTCATGGCTCGAGCACATGGGTCATGGGCTCGTCTGTAGTTTTTCGTAAAAGTAGCGGAAGCAGGTAAATTACCACTAGGCCAAGGAAGTCGCTTGCTAAGCCCACTGAATAAATTTTACGAAAGATCACACCATAGGCCTGCCTCCAACAAGGGTGGGGGTTGGCATGGTTCCAACCCTGAGGTCCCGGGACGATTCTAATCATTTTTTGTTTTTCACGCTATAAGTTAACTATAGAGGGGCCGCGAAAAGGCTGGCATGGGAGTGGGCCCACTAAAGGTCCCAGCCTAGGAGCCCTGGCGCCCAAGTGGTGAAGTGGTAAAATGCTCGTCTTCCACCATGAAGGGTGCACGGGTTCGAACCGGTTGAAGAGCATAGAAAACCAGTTTCTTTACCTACCGATCAAAGGGGTGACCACCTATAGATGGCGCCTTCATTTCCCATTCAACTCCATCAGTAAGAAATTACCGTATGGCGATATGATCGGAGTTGGTGTGCGGTACAGTCAAGGCCGTAGAGAGAGATGGGGGGACTTGGGGGGGGTCTGCCCCCCCCCCAGATGTGAGAAAATTGCCGAAAAAGGGAAAAAGATGGCCAAATCGTTCTATCACTAACTTGGTCCCCCCCCCCCCGAATGAAATTTCTAGCTACGGGTCTGGGTAGAGTAGCAGTCTAGAGTGGCCTTGCGCCAGGATGTACGGCCACAGGCCAACTTATGTATACCTTCTTTTGCTGGGTACAAGTGTTAGATGAGTTTATTGAAGGCAGTGAAGAGGGGAAAGATCCACTTAATTGATCTATAGGTGTGCCGCGGACCACTCAAGTGATGTGCAAATGTACCGTCCGCGGGTCTATCAAGTGATGTGCAAATGTGCCGCGGGCTACTTAAAGTGAGATCACGGGCCACAGCAGATGACTCCGAGGGTCACATTTGGCCCGGGTTGAGCATGTATCCCTGGAGGGACAGAGCCTGGGCCGTGACTGGTTTGTCGGGTTGAGCATGTACGGTCCAGTTGAGCCTGGCTGGTGGACAAAGAACTATTTGGGGTTGCTGGGTATGGTATGGTCCATACCACAGTATGGTCCATATCAGTTTTTTTCTTCAACGAGTCGTTTCTACTGTGTTCTACCTCAGCATTGCAAGCCTAAATTATGGGATGCCAAAATAAATAACACTGTATATATATCGATTAATAAATGTATATAATTTTATCAATATAATCATTATTCTAATATAATCAATTTTATAATTATCGTAATCAATTACAGAACGGATTATCATTTTACATAGATCGCAAATTTTAGTTGCCCCCCCCCCCTTCTCGGAATAAAAACTGGCTACTCCCAATAACGGCCACTTGCAAAGCCGCCTAGAAGTAGTATCTGGGAGGCTTTGCCACTTCCCAATAGCGGCCACATTTTCGCAGTCCCGTTAGTTTCCGCTGTTGGGAGGTCTCCCCCGCCTCAATATTTTTCAGCCTTCTTAATCTTTCGATAGCTTTACGCCTAGGGGGCTATGGGTATCAGATCTTATTATCACGGGAGATGGGTTCCTCATACATTACGATGGCATCTTGGTCCCAAAACAGAGCCCCCTGGCAGGCTTCCTCCATATATCAGAAGCGCCAAAATGAAGAAAACAGTCAGGAAGCTGAAAGTTTTCAGTTGTCCCGTATATACGGGACTCAAGCCCTTATGCAGAAGGGAGGGAGGGAGTGGTGCTTTCCATTGTATAGTCATTAATTATGGGGGGGGGGGGGTCAGACAGCCTCAGTCCCATGTTTAAAGCACAAAAGGCAGCCGGTTTTGGAGCCCTGAAAATATGTGGGCCCCAGGCATGTGCCCATTTTCCAATACGAGCCCATTAGGCATTCCAGTTCCTGGTGCCTATGTTCCATAGTGAATCTATAGTGAGGAAAAAACAACTACCCATGCTGGAGCCCTGTGCTTGTGGGAGCCGTGGATGGTACTGCTTGACCACCGACTGCAGGTAGGATGTTGACTGACATAGCTCCCAATCCTTGTAGGGGAGCGCTGAAGCCCTGGGGCAATTACCATCTTTTTTTTTTCCATACCATAAATTTATTTTATGTCCCTGAAGTCTTGCTTGCGGGGGGAAGGCAAAAATTCCAGCCTATGGGCTAGAATAAGGTGACCAAAGATTTGTGGTAGCTTATTATTATCATTATTTTATATATAGATAATAATAGTACTAATCACACACAGCAACATACAGATCCATTTATTCTAGAAATCATGTTCGCTTCCAGAACCAGAACCAGAATAAAAATTTTAAGGGGATGCCTGACCCTTGAGCGGGCCATATATTCCCCATACAGGCTGGGGGTCCATCGCGCCCCCCTGATGAAATGTTCGCTTCCAGCCAAAGGTTCTTATTTATTCCCGCCAATTCTGGTAACCCTCTAGGGGGGAGGGGGGGAAATGAGAACACAGTGGGTTCGTAGAGAGTCCGGGGTCCCTCGGTAGTAGAAAGTGCCGCGGGAGGGGGGGTTGTAAATAGAATATGCACCGCAAGGGAACAAGCCACGGCAGATGTTGTCAATGGGAGTCAAGTTAAAAAATGGGGAGGTAGGGAATCGTAGGCACCTTCCCCCCCACCCCCGGTGTCCCCTTCAAGGTGAGAAAACGAAGGGGGGGGGGGGGTTAAGATCTTCAGGAGAAAATGTCCTCTCCGCGCGCCCCATCCACGTCTTGAAGGGAAGAAAACACTCACCACACACCGCTCTAATTTCCATGTGAATTCTTCTCCCAACATGCAGCTTGTGGGGGTCAGGTGCATTGCCCACCACTCAATATGCTTAAGAAAAAAAAAATGGTGGAGAAATTCCTTTCAGCTTCTTATTTTTAGCTTATCATCATAATTATTTAGCAATTATCAAGCATTTTTTTTTTTGTTGATGAAAGCACTGTATAAGCACCGCCCCCCCCCCAATAATTTACAGTAAATGCTTAAATGAGAAATTTACTAGGCATTTTTGTTGGCATTCTAGTTGTCTAGACATGTTGACCGAATTCTTGAATGTCTCGAACAGGTGGAAATGGGAACCTTCTCTATTTTTTTCGTTATTATTATTATTATGTATTGGGAATCACCTGTGTGTAAGGGGACCCGGAGGTCCTTGACTGAATGAAAAAATGGCGGCCTTTATTATTATTATGAACGACCCTTGATAGCACCGACCGACAGCGTAAAAGTTTGCATCTTGGAACGACCCAGGAATATCGCCCATGTTTTGAAGAATGGAGGTATTCATTTCGAGACTTTTCCTCTCAACAGTTGTAGAAATCTGTGAAAAGAAGAAGAAAAAACTATTGTTGGAAAAACACATTGTTATCAAAATGGGTGATTTGATTCTTTGCGGATATCAGCGGTTGAATTCGGTCAACCCACCCCACCGGAATCCAATAGTATATTCCCCCCCCCCTTTCGGTGGTTAATGCATCAATATATATAAGTGCAGCGTTTCTCAACCTTTCTGACCCCAAGGACCCATCTTAAACAAATTGACGGACCATTACTGTCCCGTATTACGGGACATTCATGCAATTTCGGTTGTTTCGATATTTTTGTTATACATTTATCCAATTTTTTCAAGTTTATTTGAATTTTTGTTATACATTTATCCAATTTTTTCAAGTTTATTTGAATTTTTAATGTTTACTCAAGTCATGCAAAGTGTTTTCATAATATATATAATTTATTTTATGATAATTATATGGCAAAAAATTCATCTCAGAGATATTTGTCAGGTTCAACTTTTTTTTCCGCAATTGTTTGAGCAATTGTTTAATAACAATTGGTGATTGTTCCTACTTCTGGCAACGTATTTGATCACAATTGGCGTTGTCCCGTATTTTATACTATTTAATGTTCCTGTTTACCGTATTTTTCCTCAACGGAATATGGTCATCTGATCATTTGAATGTATTTTTCGTGTAATACGTTTCTTTTCATTGCGATATGTAGCAGTCCCTTTATTTCCCCACCCTTCAGCAACTTCAGCACAATACATGAATTAGTATTTATCGAATTGCGGGAATTGCATTTTTTTTGGCAAAATTCAGTGATACCCTGTATTTAGGATCGCATTTGCCTGGATGATGCATGCGCGAACCTAAGTATAAAAACTGTAATTGTATAATTTACATTTATCATATTTAATTTTTTTAACCCATAACCGTTATTACAACTATGCCACATTGCCGTGGACCATCGGTAGAGAAACGCTGTGGGTAGTGGATAATTTCGATAATCGTGGATTGTAAAATTCAATGGATAGTTTCGAAGACCAGGAACAGCAAAATCCATCAGATGGTTTTTCAAGACCAAGGATGACCAAATTGGAATTGATTGTTTTCAGTGCAGGACAAAGAAAGTCGAGAGTTTCAAGGACCAAAGATGACCGCATTCAAATAGATTGTTTTTAACAAGCGAAGTCGAGGATAGCGAAATCCAGTCCATGGCTTTTTTCGAAAAATTTAAATGAACTGTTTTCAGTACCTAGAAAAAAGATTCAAGTCGATAGTTTTCAGGAAGAGAGACAGACGACCATAGGTGGAGATGGACTTGAAACATGGGCGTCAAAGGTGAAGTTGACTGATCTAATGTATATATGCATATACATTCATATACATATAATGTATATATATATATGAATTGACATCATCATCGTGCCCCCCAGAAATAATGACCATGCCCCCCCCCAGACTTCCAAGTCTATCTCCGCCTATGACTTGAAATTCTGGGGGGGGGGCACGATGATGATGATGATGATGATGCCAATTCATGTGTACACGTACACATTAGATCAGACGACTCCACCTTTGACGCTGCCCCCCCCCCCCGTATCGCCAATGGAGTCGACCAAATTCCAGTCGATGATTTTCAGGACCAAGGATGAAAACATTTACATCGTTTGTTTTCATAACCAAAATGACCAAGAATGAATGGGACCAAAATTTAAATGAACAGCTTTCAATATCGGGAACAAGATTGAATTCTATTAAAGTCGTTTTAAGGAAAGTGGGGTGGGGGAGGGGGGGTGACAAAATTCCAGTCGATAGTTTTCAAGACCACACACGGATGACCAAAAAATTTAAATAAATTGCTTTCAGGACGACCAAGAACAACCAAGTTTAAATGAACGTTTTTCAGTGCCGGGGGAAAAAAATTCAAGTCGATAGTTTTTAGGACCAAGGATGACCAAATTTGAATGAACCGTTTTTAGTACCGGGAAAAAGATTCAAGTCGATAGTTTTCAGGAGAATGGTGACAAAATTCCAGTCGATTGTCCTCACGATCCACGCTCCACATCCTGCAGCAGAGCCCCTGGGCTGTGATATTCACGGACCTCCTCCGGAGTGAATTCATAGTATAAAAAAACAAAGCAATAAGAATATTTCGGGACCCCGGGTTGGAGCCCTGTCAGCCCACACTTGTGAGGAACATGTCAACGACCCAGGTTGTAATAATCACCTACGGAAATTACATCGGTATCGAAATGTCTTGAATCCAGATCGGGGGGACATGGGTGGAGATATAGCCCCTCACGTCAAACGCGGAGCTGACTGATCTAATATACAGTATATTACTGATCACAATGAATGCATTACTTCCCTCATTATTGACAACACACACATTATTGTAACTGACTGATCTAATGTATGCTTATGCATAAATTGGCATCATCATCATCATCATGCCAGCCCCCAGAAATAATGACCATGCCCCCCCTCCCCAGACTTTTAAGTCTGTCACCGCCTACGCCTATGGATCACATTAACATGTTTGCAATATCTCTAGTTCACGGACTTACCCCACCATGCCCGTCTTAATAGCATCATGGGCCCCCGTTCCAAGGGGTTTTTCTGAGGCCCTACCTTGTAAATTTTAGAAACTTTTACCGGATCTCATTTTTTGTGAGGGCCTCCTTCTCTTTATGTGCCCGGGTGGGCCCATGCGTTAAGACGGCACTGCCTATGTCAGGGGGGAGTGCATGGATTCACTAACAATGAGTTGACCACGTACAGAATTCTTATTACGTAAGTCCCGACTTACGACACCACATGTGTCTTTAAATCCCAAGACTTCAAACGCATCATTCCTGGAAGTAACAAATCACACAAGAGTATATACAAAATATTTACATTCCAAACAACACATAAGCGCATATCTAAACAGGAAGTCTATGGTTCCTCGGTAAACACCAACGTAGAGCGATTGCGTAACAATAAACAACTGTGATATCTGGGGGGGGGGGAAAGAAAGCAATGCCCAACCCCTCCTTGCAGACGGATAATCCTCAGTCATAATCCTCTTCCTGGTGAGAGATCCATAAAACACTCATTTCTCCCCATGGATTCATAATAGAAGTTCCTCCCCTCATTATTGACACTGTCGACGATGATAAAAACGGAGTGTGGGGGGGGGGCACCCCCCCCCTCCCCCGACATTGTAAATATGCGCATGTGTCACATTGCCTCGGAGAAGGGTGATTCCTGCTCGATATTCCGAGAAACACGCGATATTGAGCGAGTTGTTTGAGCAATATAATCTCGAACTAAACTTTCCAACTCCCTCCCTTCTATTTCCGGTAGGACCATTAAAACTTCTATAGTAGTACTAGGAAGTGTTTGAGATAACTTTGGGAACATATGGAATCCATGATGGTTGTAAAAAGCCCCCCTTTTTTTTTGGGAATGGCGTACTAACCACCCCCAAGAAGAAGGATTGGAGTACTACTCTCTTGAGAAGAAAGCATTCCATCCGTTTCTTTTACTGAAAGAAGATCCCTTGCCATTCATTTTAATGTGCCCCCCACCCGCCCTCATTTTGGTTGGAAATCCTCCCCCCCTCTCGCGGATGCCACAACTCGCCCCCACTTTTCACTATTTGGTGGACTGGAACCACCTACAGCGAAGATCCTTTGGGGTGGATGAATGAGTTTCTTGGAAGGAACCAGAGAAGGGGGGAAACGGTTAACAGCTGGTCCTGAATGTGCCCGTATTCTGTGAATAATAATATGTAGCTATTTGAGAATATGGGGGGGGGGGGGGGAAATGCTTGCTTTTACTGCCCTTGAAGGGTTTTTTTTTGGGGGGCCTTGGGGGGGGGAAGGACTATAGTACTGTTTCAATGTTTGATTGGGGCACAGGATGTGGCCGTATGCACATTAAGCCTTGGACCAGATAGAGATGGAATTTTCCCATATTTCATGGGAAAAAGTAGCCCGATATGGGGGGAGAAATTCATTGGGTTCGTGGGAAATTTCGAGAGAATATCAAATGCTGGTATTTCGTTAATTAAACAATACGTACTGTGATAAATGCAGTGAAACGTACCGACGTATTTCCACCAATAGAACGCAGCATATTCGTTTTGAATGGGGACGGGCGGCGGGGAGGTCTGTTTAAAACATACATGCTTAACCCATCGCCCGCGGGCCAAATGTGGCCCTTGAAGCCAACTGATATGGCTTGAGACATCAAACGTAATTTCGTAAGAATGAATTGTATGAATGAGTTCTATGAAAGGCATATCCACATATCACTTGAGTAACATGCGGGACAGTTCCAGAGCACTTAAGCAGCCCGTGCCATATTTTTAAATCACTTAAGTGACCCGCGGCACATTTCGACATTATTTAATTGGCCCGAGGCACAGTTACAGATTTTTAGTGACCTGGGTCACATTTTCAAATCATTGAAGTGTCGAATGGCTTATTCCCAGATCACTTAAGTGACCCACGATAAGTGATCCATAAACCTATTTCACTTGAGTAATCTGGAAATGTGTCCAACTGATGCGGGGTCACTTGAGTGATCCATAAACCTATCATGGGTCACTTAAGTGATCCATAAACCCAAATGACCCACTGTAGGTTTATAGATCCCTTACGTGACCCGGGGCACATTCCCAGATTACTTAAGTGACTCAAGATAGGGTTCCAGATGTCTCAAGCGGACCGCGGCGCATTTACAGTTCGTTACGTGACCCGCGGAGCAGTTCCAGACCCACCAAAGTGACCCGCGGCACATTTACAAATCACGTAAGTGACTTGCAATGCACCACTCTCCCACACACAGATCACTTTAATTAAAAGTTTCTCCCGACCCGTTTCCAAACCAATGAAGTAGCCCGTACTCTGAGCAACTGGTTTGAAACATACCGTATTTCAACGTGTATAAGGAACCCCGCCCGCCCCCCATTTTGCCAAAAATTGGGTCCCAAAAATAGGAAAGGATTTCTTATAAATGGATAATATTATATATACAGATATCTTTTCACCTGTTTTCAGAATTTTAATCCCCGAAAATCAGGGGGGGGGGGGGCTCCTTATACACGTTAAAATACGGTACATGCACAACCTATCAGCCCAGAGCCCTGTCTGCTCCTACTCCGCCTTCTGTGAGCCATGACATCAATTCATGACCTCTCGGGACAGTCAGGGCCACAACTTGGGGGGGGGGGGGAAGCAGGCGGTTCTCGTGCCCCGGACGCTGGACCCGAGAGGGTGCAAATTTCATTCTGACACCTCTCCTTCAACATCCCTCGGGGGCGTCAAAAGCGCGCTTGCCCCGGGTGAACAAGCATCTAAAGCGTGTTGGCATGGCCCTAGGCTGGGATCTTTTACGGGCCCCCGACCAGACTTTCACGGGGTCCCCTTTACGATGAATTTATAGCGTGAAAAAAAAACAGATTAAAATCCTCCAGGGCCCCAGGGCTGGAGTTTTGTCAGCCCCACCCCTTGTGGGGGAGGGGGCATGCGTGTTGGAGAGAAACAAAAACTTTCTTTCCCCTTGCTTTTCTAACACGGGCTGCGTTCATCTGAAACAAAATCATTGACACCTAACGCCATCCGGTCAAAACAAAGTTAATGCATGACAACACAATCCAGGGCCGTCTTAAGAGTATCATGGGCCCCCCGGGCCGAGTGGTTTTTCGGAGACCCTACCTGGTAAATCCAAGAAAATTTCAACTTGATCTCATTTTTTGTGAGTCCCCTCTTCTCTTGAGGCCCCGGGCGGTGGGCCCATGCGTTAAGACGGCACTGCACCATCTCTCAGTTCACTTATTTGCGTCTAAATCCAGGTCCATGTGCGACCAAAAGAGTGACATAGAGAGTTTGCAAACATAAATGAGTCACCTAAGGAGTGACATAAACAGCAAAGGACTAAAACGGCCGGCAGCCAAAAGAGTGTACCTAAAGTGTGCTCTAGGGGCCTCCACCGACTTTAACAAACTTCTGTGTGTAAGCAAGTGAGTGACCAAAATAGTATGCAAGCATGTGAGCGCAGAATGACCAAGGAAATCGACTTAGGATTGAGAGATGGACCAGATCAACGAGTGACCAAAAGAGGGGGGAAAAAAAAAGAAAATTACCGAGAAAATGTGAAAGCTCGTGAGTGACCAAACGAGTGACTTGGAGACGGGGGAGGGGGTGGCGTTTTCCACGCATACCCCGTGGATAATACGTTGAAAAAAATATTTGATTTTTGCAATAAACTGGAATGATATTTTTTGATTTATCTTAATGTTCAAATTTGGTTCGATCCATTCTTTTGAGTTAGTGCTGCCATCTAGTCGTAGGAAAAACGCGTTACTTTCGTTTGAAGTTCTGTTATTAGTCAATAGATGACAATAAAATGGATTTTAGACGAAATCAGAAAGAAAATGTAAATAAAGAACAAAAATATATTAAACAAAACAAAAACGCAACTGTTAAAACATGGAAGGAGTCATAGAACACAGAGGAAAATTGTAAAAGGCTTCCGGGGAACATTAGGGGCCATTCAAGTATTAGTAATACTTGAATGGCCCCTAATACTGTATTACATAAGCAGATTTTCAACCATTATTGACCCCCCCCCCTCCTTGTCAGCAAAAGTCAGCAAAACACTGCCCCCCCCCCCGCCGTCAGCAAAATTTGAAGACAGATGGCAGCAGTAGTTGTAACAGAAAACAGGCACAACTCTGACATAGGCAGGGTTACCAAAAGTCCTCTTGCAGACATGTCCTCCTACGTTTTCGGAAAATTCGCTCTTTTGTCCTCCTTTTCCGGTATAAAAAAATTCCCCCCCCCCCCCTCTGAAACATGTACCTTTTATTGAGTCATCAGTTTCAAAATCCCATGAGTGTTTTCATGGGATTTTTTAAGCACACGCATCGCATCGACCAATGGCCCCGAAATTCCCAGAATTTTTCCGGTTTTTTTTTTCAGCTGTTTCCGTTTCAGTTGGGGAAAAATTATTGTTGTGCGCCCTGTTTCTTTTATTGCTCAGTAGTAGCGCCATCTGAGGTGTAAATTGGGTAAAGTGACGTTATTAAGGGTGACCGCGCGCAGGCGTCTTCCTTTCTGGCCATTCAGGTATTACGCGTCAGTAGATTTTTAGTCTGATCTCTCCACATTATAAAAATTCTGGCCACAGAGAGCGACAGGCCTACAAACTATTCAATCACTACACTTCACTCATAGTTATAAAAACTGGTGGCAGATGGCAGCACTACACATAACAAAAATTACACAGAAACAAAAATTTCACGTCGGGTTTCACTACACGTACCCGCACATTCCAGCATGTACAAATTCGTTAGAGTTTCCACAGAGGAATATAGACGATGTGCATGTCTGGTTTAGTAGTAGTAGATTTTTAGCCTTCTTTGCCCTCCCCCCCCCCCGTCAACAGAAGTCCGAAAAACTCTGACCCTCCCCATCAGCAAAATTTCGTCAGCGTCAGCTCTGCCCCCCCTCCCCCCAACAACTCCTAACGCATATGGGGGGATCAGAGACGTACGCGCAGAAGCGGGCGGGAGGCAACAGTAATTTATGTCCTCCCAGACGATCAACAGTGTATTTGTGATGCAATTAAATACCTTATATATGTTTATGATGAATTATTTTAATTTCAAGGCTGTTTGAAGGCTAAGAACTTCGACAAAAGGCTAAGGTCATTGCGACCTATCCCCCTAAGCCTTTTGTGACCCCTCAATCCTAAGTACGCCTCTGATTGGGATTGCCCTTAGAGAATATGGATCATAGGGCAGCAGGCAAAAAATATAAAATCCCCCCCTTCCCGATCACCATGCACACCCTCGGTGAACCAACCCCCCCCCCCCTCCCACTCGAACAGTAAGTATCCACTCAGGGGCGTAGCAGAAATTTCGTTCGGGGGGGGGGGAACCAAAGTGACAGAACAATGGATTTGGCCATCTTTTTCCCCTTTTCTCGGTTACTTTCTCACATTTCGGGAGGTGGACCAGACCCCCAAGTCCCCCCCCCCCCCTCGCTACGCCCTTGTATCCACTTACATACGGGAGTCCAGCATATCATTCCAGGACAACTCATGTGACGTACTGAGTGGGCAGATAAAGATTTCTCGAGCAGCCCGTGGCGAATTTCCAAATCATGGCGCGCGGAACATTTACGGATGACATAAATGACACGCGGCATAACATAAATTTACACATCGCTTAAGTGGTGGGACACTGTAACAAATCGATTAAGTGGTCCGGGGCACAGTTCCAAATCACTCAAGCAGCTCGACGTTTTCAAACCAATGAAGTGGCCCGCACTCTCCAAAAGGTTGAGCACCCTTGCTCTAGGTCACTCTTTCGGTCGCTCATTGACTTAGTTCCCTTACTGCCTGGGCGGAGGTGGATTTATTTTAATATTTTATACAAATTTTCGCCCGCCCTTCTCTATTCTACCAATTTTCTCGGTCACTCATCCGTCAAATTTGCCACGCCTCTCAACTTGCAGCCCTAGGCTATAGCCCGCTATAACCCCCCCCCCCCGCCCGCGCCCCTGTAAGTAAGCCACTGATAACAATCCATGCAATAACTGATTAGAAGAAGTTGTTTTGCAGCACGACATTTATTTTGCATTAAAGATGCGTGAATTCTCCATGAAGATTTATTTTATTTGTAACTATCTATAATAGCCGGCGCTGCCCGGGTTTTCTTCAATTACTGGGGAGGATTGAAAAGTGACAAACCATTATAAAGGCATAAACTAATATATATACTGGCAGTGTTGAAGAAATGACAAACCATTGTAAAGGCATATACACGTCTGAAACGCATTGCTAGGAAACCACGGTAACCAAAGTAAACGTTCCGAAAATTATTGTTGAGGCCCAAAAACCATTGTTGCCCGACAGTTTTTGCCCATTTTGGAACATTTTGCCTGCTCTGACGAAATTTTAAAGTAGCCTATCGTTCAAGTCGGGTCCCATTTGGTATATATGCAAAATTTTGCGACGATCGATCTAAAATTGTAGATTTGTATAGAGAACACACACACACACAGGAAAATAAATTTTATATACAGTCGAATCCAAACAACAAACAAATAACAAACTCCAAGAGAGCGGAGAAATCACTCCGTTATACCAAAATTTCGTTATAAAAGAATTCCAGTTTTTTGCATTACTATCCTATATAAACTTATCTGTGGGATTAGGAAAGTATTAAAAGATTTTTGCTACAACGGTATTCGACTGGATATGGATAAGAACAGTCAATAACATAATAATTCTAATAAAAATAACAACGTTATCATAATCGTATGAGTCCCCTCTGATATTGAGATTAAATGTCAGCATCAGAAGTTACGAATCAAATTGTAAAAACTTATACCTCACGTGTCGTCTGCTTTTCTTCTGGTACATTGTTTTGGATGTCTCCTTATGCTCTAAAAAAATAACTGAACTCTCAGTTCCAATTTGCAGTTCAGTTTGTTGACTTTGATTTTGAAGGAACCGAAATGAATGAAAAACCACTTGAGTAGCTGTCGTCTGCTTTTTCCTGGTGCTTTGTTTCGGACATCTCCTTATTCTCTGATAAAATAACCGAACTTTTAGTTTCAACTTCCAGTTCAGTTCGTTGCCCTTGGTCGTGAGGAACCGAGCTGAATAAAAAATTCGGATCTTCATTTATCACCGTAAGAGTAATGTTTAATTTTTTCACTAGATGACAGCACCTACAATATATGAATCGAATTAACGGTTATCAGATCCGAAAACTGAGAAAGGAGGATGCTTGCGCGCTTATCCTTGATCAAAGCGGCTAGAGATTAAATACAGCTTTTAAGATAGATACAGCTAGAGATAAATACAGATCTTTAATACAGCTTTGCTCGTGTATATATTGTTTATAATTTTTATTAATTGAATTTTTAATTAGGTTGCTGTATTTTTGAAATATATGGCATCCATATTTGTTATGGGCATCTTCACCTCGTTGGGCATTTCGCCTGTTGCGGCGTTGTATTTGTACTTGCCCTTGATGATGTGATTTTCCGCAACAGATGGCGTCACACTTTTCTTCCAAAAAAAAAGAACCATCGCGCAACAATTTTTCCCAAAATAAAATTTTTCAAAGCACCGCTCCACACCGGGTGTTTCACGAAGGACCCCTAACTTTGAAAATAAATAACTCGGAAACGGTGATAGATAGAAGCATGAAACTAGTGGTATGTTTATTAAAAAACCGTAAAAATTTGATACAGACACCTCAAAGTTTTAGTTACAAATTGCGATGATAGATGTCGCCACAAGTGGCACATTACTTTTGTGTTAATTGCATTTTTAATTGGGTTGCTGTATTTTTGAAATATATGACATCCATATTTTTATCGGCATCTTTTTATCAGCCACCTCGTTGGGCATTTTGCCTGTTGTGGCGTTGTATTTGTATTTGTATTATTACAGATTCCTCTCTCTCTCTCTATAAATATTATATTCCTATAAATACACAGATACAGACAGACAGAAAATAAATTATTCAATCAAAATCAATTATATATAGATTATCTTTGTTAATTTCATTCAAACATTTCAGAAAAAACGCGCACAGCTGTGATGTAATCCTTGTATCCTCGGATATCCGATCTTCAGAGATCAGATTCATCCTCCGATGCGATCAGTTTCGTTATCTGTTCTTCTGTTGTTATCCAGGGCAGGATTTTCAATTAGTAGTTACCGGGGCGCACCCTTGGTCAAACAGAATGAAAAAATAAGGGGACTCCCTGGTCTCCAATACAGCCACTTGCTAAATTTTAACCCTAATTTCTGTTTTGTTCTTCTCTGAAACGCGTCTAGCACACCCGTCAGCATCTACTTGAGGAACCTCCGGGAAAAATACTGACGTAGGGAGACCCCAAAGTGTCATTTTTAGGTTTTAAGGGCTCGAGGAAAGAAGAAAAAAAAACTCCTTCAAAGAAAATCTTGAGTACTGTTTTTCTTATTTCAACCACTTCACGTACAAGGTTTTGACGAGAACTTTGGATTATCTGTATTTAACAAATCGGCAATAAATCTGTTAAACTTGTCATAACCTAACCACACGTGAGATAAAATTAAGAAGGGGGGGGGGAAGAAATAAAAACGTAAAAGGGAAAAGATAGAGTTTTTCTTTATTAGAGTCCTCTTTTCACCCCCACCCTGCGTGTTGTCTTCCTCTCTTACATGTACGTATATAGTAGAAAGATACATCACACATGTGGAAAAGAAATCATTATCAGGAGTATGGAAAGAAAGGAGGGAAAGATAAAGCAAACTTCCGTAGATGATAGGGTTGCTATAAAGCAGTGTTTCCCAAAGTGGGCAATGTCACCCCCTGGTGGGCGATGGAATGGTCCAAGGGGGGGCGATAGAACCTACTGATTTAACATAGGATCCTATGGGTTTACGTGAGTTGTGGGGCAATGAGAGGAAAAAATTTCTGATGAAGGAGGCGATGGAACAAAAAGTTTGGGAGACTATGCTATAAAGCCTCGCGATGGTGAAGAGCAGTGGCGGATTACCGCACAGGCGCATGAGGCGCGCGCCTGGGGCCTCGGCAGAGCGGGGGGCCTCCAAATAGCTGTGTGCTTCATCCTACATATGAATTTACATGCGCATCAACAAATCTCTTGAACTAAGTACAGTATCTGCTCTCCCTTTTTTTTTTTTAACCGCAATTTTTTTTTTTTTTAATGTATACTGTACGTATAAGAGTTATGGAAGAAAAACGGGAACTGAAAGAAAAGAACAATTTACAAGACGCAGCTTTCAAGGGCCAGTTCTTCCCCGACAAAGAAAGAAGAGACATTGTAAAGCGATCATTCAGGGAGGGTCATTTTCAAACAGTATTTCCCTAAGCGCACAAGCAGGCATAGCCGGTAGATACGACAGCTTTGGTGTAAGCTTTTGTATGCAGTATAATGGATGACAAGATGGCTATCGGCAAGCGGCGACATCGACAGGAAGAGACACTCGTACTAATTAAAATGAATGTAGTAGAGCTCTTATTGTGATTTTGTCTCCCACTTGTTTGAATGAAATACTATAAGCTGGTTCAAACAACATATACATTTGCAATCTATGACTGGAACCATACGACCATATGACAACAAAAAGTGGGGTTTGAAATGAATGCTGAATGACATGCATTCTGAATCACGTGATTTTTCTGTTTCTCTTTTAACACTCCCTCCCGGCTGAAAAAAATCAAGGGGGTTTCTTTTCCTTCTTTCTAAAAAAAAGAGCTACATTTTTGGATTGGTCAAGGAGGCTTGGGTAGACAACATCTTAGTGTCAGACCGAAAAGTGTTTATTGTTAATGTAATTGTAATGTGTGTTACTGTAATGAAAAAATTTTCATGCCGATCCTCAAGATTTCCTTTAGGATATAGATTGCAGAATCTCCAAAAATAACGGTAAGCAAAACTAAAAATATATAAATTATCTGATAAATTTTTATTTGAGCATTTCAATTCAACTACAGTAGTCTCTCGAGAATTCGATCGTGCTCTAATCCAGCTCGTCCAGTAGTCCAGGATATTTAGGTGGTGTGGTGTCACTTTTCTCCTGATGCCCTAACCCCTTAATACGTTCTAATATTTCTTAATTGCTGATCAAGTCCTGACTATGTCTTTGCACGAAATTTCATATATTATTTCAATGGGTTTCTTCAAAGTTAATCCAGCAATTTCGGTAAAATCTGGCACACCGTGGTCTAATACGTACCGGATTAGCGAGAGTCTACTGCAGGGGTCTTCAACCTTTGAGGCATAGCAGGCCATATTGAAACATTTTATAAAGTACGCGGGCCACAATGTTATACTGTGGCATTTTTCGTTATTAAACGAAACGGGGGGGGGGGGCATAATATAGAAGATTTTTATTCACTCTGAATACAAATAATACAAAGGCAAAGGCCACAACAGGCAGAGTGCCCAACGAGGTGGCTGAAAGAGAAAATAATAATAATATAATAATAGTAAAAATAAAATAGAATAAACAAATAAAAAATAATAATTTCTAAAAAAAATTTTTTAAATAATTTCTTTCATTGACAATAATTTTAATTCATTCTGAACTAATTTCTTCCATTAAAAATATAATTCTTATATTTACTCTGATATAATTTCTTCCCTCTATTGAAGAAATGTTTTTCTATTAAATATTATCAGTATCTTTATATCAAATCAAATATATTATATTTGAGATATTAACAAATCTTTATTAATCAGTAATATTAAATTACTAAAACTATGACGGATCTCCATTTTTGCCGTGTGGCTGAAGGCACCAGGACGGACATCTTAGATTACTAAAAATATGATGCAGAATTTTACTGTGACTTTTTTTTTTTTTAATGGGAATGTCATTATTTTTCATCTAGTACCAGAGAATATCATTATATTTCCTTATCTTATTTTTGTGTTTATGGTTTTGGTGATGCAAAAATAAAAAAAAAGTTATGATTTTCATAATATTGTTCATTTTAGTGAACCATCTCGTTCTTATTAGGGCCAAAAGGGTGCAGTGGTGGATAAACGCAAATTTGTGGGTGGGGGCGGTGGTTGTGACCATGTGTTCAATTTTTCAGGACGGTTCTGATTTTTTTTGGAAAAAATTCTGAATTTTCCCCCTTTTTTAAGCAAATTTATTTTCTTGGTTTGTTACTCAGTCAAAAACGTAGAAAACATTTTTTTTTTCCATTTAATTTTTCTGCTCTCGGGGGGGAAGGGGGGGGGGGGTTGACAGCCCCTACCTTTAATCCGCCCCTGATAGGGGGGGGCCTCCAGATCAGGTTGCGCCTGGGGCCTCCCAAAATCATGATCCGCCACTGGTGAAGAGAGAGAGGAAAGAAAACACAGAAAAAAAAGAACTTGTTTAAATTTATTAGGGGCCGTTAAAGTATTACGTAAGCAAATTTTTAGCCATTTTTGACCCCCCCCCCCCCCCCTTGTCAGCAAAATTTCATCATCAGCTCCGCCCCTCTGAATCCTAACGCATATTGGTGGGATCAGAGACATACCCGGGGGGGGGGCATAGGCGGCTAGTGCGCACAGGAGGGAAAAACGACAAATGCTCCTCCGGGTTTTACTGTAAGTTGAATGTAATACGCTGTTGATGATTAGTTGTTGATAATAATTTTTAGTTGAATTTAACCATAAACACACGCCTCTGAAGCATAACTTAAACTTCGAATTTACAACCCCCCCCCCCCCCCCCCAGACTAAATCAAATCCTGTCTTGATTCGAAATCAAAACTTATTATATCAGTTCCCGAGGCCATTATATGATTTTCTTCTCCGAGAACCAACTCATCCCCCCCACCATCCATCACCATCATCCATCGCAAACACGCGACGATGTAATAAACAGCGCATATAATGAAAAAACGAGAGCACCAATGTTAAATATTCAATATAATAAGCTACTCGGACATAGGAAGGAAAATGAGAATATAAGATACACACACACGTACGCACACACGCACAGGAGAGGAAAAAAAGCTTGTCTCTAACCAAATAGGGTGCAGATAATGCGTAGGAAAGGAGATTGATGGGTAAAAGGACTTATACATACAGGGTTATCAATATGGGTGTGGTTCCACCTGGAAGTCTCCTTTTTTTTTGGCTTTCATTGTACGTTTTTTTTTTCCCCCGCTACCTCATCCCTTGATGAAAAAAGAAAGCTCTGGAAGAGGATGAAAGAGCAGCCACAAAAAAAAAAAAAAATCGAACGGAGAACGAGAGTTGTTTTTGTAACACATGGGGAATAAAGTCGCAACTTTCTCCGAAGAGCAATTGGAAGACTATCAGGTAAGTTACGATTATATACGAGAAGCAATGTAATTTTTGTATGACTTTCTCTTCCCTGAAATACCTGTGATTTCTAGAATCGATAAGAATGCGTATCGAATTTCTCTGTGTCTTGTTCTGGAACTTTTCTGTTTTTGGAAAATACTGTAGCTGTTGGATCTGCTTACAAATGAAAAAAAAAACGATCCATTGTTGACATGAGATTTTATCGTTTTCAATTTGGTGGAGTTTTTGACTGAAGTTGTTGAAAAATGTGGCCACAACACAAATTAGATGGCTCTCTGAAGGAATTTAGAAATTACCGGAATTTCTCAGCCGAGTTATTACCAGAAATTGGAAAGTTATTTGATAAATTTCAGAAAATATTGGAATTTTAAGACCCACACAGAATATGGCAAGATATCGGAGGAAAAGAGATTGAAAATTAATACAACTTCACATGCTTAAAATTTGAGAGGTATCGACAGGAATGATTAAAATTCGAGGTAAAGTATAGAAATGCGAAAAATTTGAGATAAATTACAGAAATGCTTAAAATTTGAGATAAATTATAGAAATGCTTAAAATTTGAGATAAATTACAGAAATGCTTAAACTTTGATAAATTACAGAAATGCTTAAAATTTGAGATAAATTATAGAAATGTTTAAAATTTGAGATAAATTACAGAAATGTTTAAAATTAGATAAATTACAGAAATGTTTAAAATTAGATAAATTACAGAAATGTTTAAAATTAGATAAATTACAGAAATGTTTAAAATTAGATAAATTACAGAAATGCTTAAGGTATCCGACTACGTTGAAAACGTCATTTTGGAAGAAAATATGGATTTTCATTTTTTTTATTTTTTATAAAAGCCCTATTTGTTGTGATTCCAAAATAGGCCTTGTTTTGTTTATATGATGCTTAGAATCAAAGTTACGTTCATTTTAGTGTTGCGTTTTTACATACAAGTAATACGCGAATAAAGACTTTAAACGCGTTTTACGAAGAATGCTATTTTTGACATTTTACTTGAATTTGTGGCACGATTTCTAAAAATTGATGCATTGCATCCTTACGAAATTTTAATGTGATATTTTGCTATATATTGTTGAGGTTATGAACCAAAATCTAAGGTCTATCACATATATTTTTTGAACTACAGTGTTTTATAAACAAAATGTAGGAAGAAATTTCAAAAAATTCACACGTATTAAAACACGTTTTGATGTAACTTATGAACATATCGTGCAATCCTTTAGATTTTGGTTCATAACCTGCAAAATTACTAGCTAAATGCACTATGGAAATCACAAAGCATTTCATTAACAAAATCTTTTGCAATCGTGTTTCGAATATCACATGAATTTTGCCTAAAATTTTACATAAAAACGACTTTTTCATAGAAAATATAATAGATAGACCGAAATTTCTCACTGTTTTCACCATTTCGAGACATTTTATATCAAAAAATGTATTTAAAGTTCACTCCAGGACCATTTTAAAGAAAAGTGACGAGAAAGGTAGTCGGATACCTTAAAATTCGAGATAAATTATAGAAATGCTTAAAATTTGATAAATTATAGAAATGCTTAAAATGTGAGATAAATTATAGAAATGCTCAGCACTTGAGATAAATAACAGTCATTCAGAATTTGAGAAAAAATACTTAAAATTAAAGATAAATTATACAAATGCTTTAAATTTCAGAAGGTAAAGGTTTTTAAGGTAAATTAAAAAGAAAATTCACACAGATGATTATGAAGAGATAAATTTGATAAAATTGTATATAAATTAAGGGAAGGCGAATTTAAAAAAAAGATAAACTGCAAAAATTCATAAATATATCGAAAGAAAATTAAAAAAATTCAGATGCATCAAAAAGAATAAGGATGAAAAAAAAGGAGGGAGGGGAGGGGGGAAATCAAGTCAAGAAATTTTTCGAAATTGGTTAAATTTGTCAGGTGAATTACGGAAATTGAAGGGATATCAGAAAGAATTTAGAAATTATTGGGATTTTAGACGAGATAAGAAATAAGATATTTGTAAAGAAAGATATATATATAAGAAAGATTACATACATTGCATTGTAAAGAAAGATGAATTGCAGAAAAATTCAATTACATTATAGAACATAATTTAAGAAATTTCAGATAAATTACCAAAATGCGTAGAATTCCACTTAAAATTATAGAAAGATAATTTGAGAAATTTCAGATAAATTGGGGAAAGAAATTTCACATTAATTACAGAAATGGGAATGAAGACTTTCGGATAAATCATGGAAAGATAATACAAAAAAATTTCCAATTAGTTATTTAAAGATAATTCAAGAAATTTCCTATTAATTATTTAGAGATAATTCCAGAAATTTCCGATTAACAGAGAAATTAACCAGATTGATTCACCTAAATTTGTTTTCACTGCATCAAAGTTTGTTCCTCACATAAGCCAACCTCAGTGAAAGTACTGCGTATCGAGGGGAGAAAAAAATCGGATGTCTCCATGCGCACCAAAAATATAGATAAAAATTGATGTGAAAATACAGAGCCGCTTACTGCTTAATCGAATTACGAACGGGACCCGATCCGAGCGTTATCCGTAAGTCGAAACGACGCTAATTTTGAATCAGAAACGGCGCACCAAGGGAAATGATGTCGCTCTCCACTGTCTCTTCGTACAAATTACGATAGAGATCAGTCGTCCGGTCCGCGAGGAGCCGGAGGTTCGAGTTACCACAGAGGCATGTGAATTCCCCCCCCCCCCAAAAAAAATCATCTTCACCTCCGCTTGGTATCCAGTCTATCGTTAAAACAGGGCAGTGCTGTTGAAAACAGGACGGATATTCAGCCTACCAATTCCAGTTACAAATTTGTTTAACACATTGTAGACCCGTCACGAGTTAACTCGTGCTTTGGCGGCCAAACGTCTCGCATGTTTTCTTGTGTTACAAACATGTCTCAAAGATAGCATGCTACACATGCTGTACATGAATGTGCGTAATTTCGTTGTTGTATACATGGTATATCAAAATAAATTTCATTTTCTTCCGAACACTCATAATTCTGCAATCTGAGCCGCGACCAAAGAGAACATGGGGGGGGGGGGGAGCTGATTAAAACATTTTGCGAAATTCGTAGGAAGGTATGAATCGCCACATTTCGATTTGTATCTCGAGAGATACGTAAGTCGAACGTTTGTTAGTTGTTGAGTGTTTTTGTTTGTATTCAATTGAACGATAATAAACATGTTTCTACATATTTGAATGGGGGAAGAGCATTTCGCGATATTCAATACGAAGAGGAGAATGAATTATTCCTTCTCTTTGCCTGATTTTGAATATTACTGTATTATATGCAGGACGTCCAGAATTGAGACAGATGATATCGACCGTTCAAGTATTGCGTAAGCAATTTTCGACCCCTCCCCCCTTGTCAGCAAAAGTCAGCAAAACGCTGACCCCCCCAACCTCCTCAGCAAAATGTCGTCATCAGCTCTGCCCCGCTGAATCCAACTCATATTTTCATAAAGGGTGGTTGATGACGTAAACATTATCCAACCCCCCCCCCCGCCGTCATCAAAAGTTAGCAAATCGGAAACCCCCTCCTCCCCCATCGATGATGACGTAATACTTGAACGGCCCCCCCATAGTGCACGTCGAGACAAACGATTTTCGCAATTTAACCCACTTATTAGAGAGATTTATGTATTATCCAAGGATGATGACCACTCTCCGTTATCCATGCAAAGGTTTTTAACAACTGGCTGATGCGAAGATATATTTTAGAAAGAGAGAAAAAATTCCACTGCCCTTGCGGGGAATCGAACCCACGTCCTTTCACTTTCCGGGTGAACGCCCTAGACCAGTGGTTCTCAACCAGTGCTCCGCGGAGCCCTTGGAGTTCCTTGTGTACTCTACAGGGGCTCCGCGGCCGCTCGGAAAAATAAAAAAAAACAGTAAAAATTTTAAAAAATAATTATAGATATTTTTAAATAGTAAAAAATAGATCAATAACGTTGATGAATAATTAAAAAATTGGCCTACGGGCTCCGCCATAGAATTTTTTAACTAAAAAGGGCTCCGCGAGTCAATAAAGGTTGAGAACCGCTGCCCTAGACCACTAGACTACAGAGGCAACGAATACCTCATTCTTCCCTTGGAGCTCGCGTGCACTAAAAACACACACACACACGAGACGCTTATAAACAATCCCTACATTTCTAGCTACATTGTAAAAATTTAGCGGATCGTGATAGAACACTCGCCCGTACAGTGAGAGATTGGTGGTTCGATTCCCCCACAGAGGAATGTGAATTTTCTTTCCGAACAACATCTCGATCTCCGCTTGGTTATCCAGGCTTTCGTACTTCGTATCATTCACTGATTCAATAAGAAAGGCTTTCGTTTTCCGTCAATGGACTTTGAAATTCAGTTTCGCACAAAAATCCGCCTCTCGTGACGTCTTGCTAGCTTTTTTTGCTCGCAGTAACCAATCACCGGCGTGCTAATGCTTCCTGCGTTACTAAGAGAGTAGGGATTGTAATTACGCGAACGCGGGACCGTACATGGACGGTCAGACGTTAATTCAGGCCGAAGCTCACAATTGCTGACAATGCCACCAGATGGCGACTTATCCGAGGATGATATTATTAATTTTTTCTCTCTTTCCAAAATATATCTTCGCATCAGCCAACTGTTAAAAAAAACCCCTTTGTATGGATAGTGGAGAGTGACATCAGCCCGCTCTGCTGGGAATATCCGTGTACAAATTCTTTGAACTGATTCGGAGAAAAAAAAACCAGCAAGTCTCATTAGCGTGGGGGAACTCCTACGCACTCAATGCCCGGGCCGTGTCTGAGTGGGCGCATGTGTAAAGACGACCCGGGTTCTATGGGCAGTTGTGCTTGATTCTGAAAAAACAAGAGAGTCACGCTGTTTTACACCATACTCAATATCTTCTTTTTATCTAATTTTTTTTTACAGTGCTTTGCGCCCCCCCCCCCTTAACAGCCGTCATGGCTCACCAACCCTCACTCAACTTGATTTTAACCCGTGCCGTGGCCCACTTGGTGTATCTCATGACCGCATGGGGGGGCCATTGTGGCCCCAAGTTGAGAAACACTGCTATAAAGTACCGCTGACAGATAAAGGGTCATAAAAAGTCATTTGTGACCCGGGTTAAAAACTGGGAAAAAAATATCGTATTCCCTCTCATCAGCCGGCATGCCGAGAAACATCGTGGGAGACCAGCAGGTTGTAAGGGAGGTGGGAGGTAAAATGGAGGGGTGTGTGCCGGGGAAATTCGAATCACAGATTCTAGAAAATTCTTGTACATCTTTAATATAAAAATCGATTGAATTGGCTGAATATACATACTGTGGATCTTTATTAAATCTCCCTTTCGGCATGACGAGGACGTTATCAGAGAGAACCACCCCCCCCCCCCCCCCAACATTCAAAAATCTAGTGCCTGTCCCTCGAATTTGGTGGCATACCGGCTAATGCGTGGGACGTCTTGGCGTGTATTATCACCCTCTGATTACAGCGGTATGGTTCTGGCACACCCTGCACATCACATGCCATAACATTACGTGAGATATTTCCTACTCCCACCAGATCCCACAGCGGAGCCCCTAGCATGAGATCTTTGGTGCCTTATCCTTAAGCATTATCCAACCCCCCCCCCTCGTCATCAAAAGTCAGCACAAATCGGAACCCCCCCCCCTCCCACCCATCGATGATGACGCAATACTTGAACGGCCCCTAACTATTAAAATGTTCATCACCAACACTTAACAATTTTTCATTATTTACAGGACTGTACATTCTTTACGAGGAAGGAAATATTGAAGTGAGTATCGTTTTTTTTTGGATCGAGCTGCAACATCATTTTCTGTACAGGGTGTCCTGTAAGCACTGATTCAGTCTTTATCTCATCAACCGTTCGTAGAAGAGGTGTGGTTACAAATTAAGAAATGCTCAAAATGTGTTCCGAAAGCACTCTGGGTCAGTTTTGAGAGTGAAAGTACAGTGTATCATAAAATAAAAAAAAATCTAAATTTTTATACGGTCCCCCGTGCTCTAACCTCCAATTAGAAAGTTGTTACCCCGTGTCTTCTGTGACCAAAAAAAATTTTTTCCGTGTTCCAAAATTGCAATATTGGCTGAGAGATTTGAATTCAGAAATGGGAAAACTGGAGAAGAACACCATAAACTAATGGACAGTGCCGTCTTAACGCATGGGCCCACCCGGGCACGGCCCGGGGGTCTCAGCAGAAGGGGGGGGGCCTCACAAAAATGAGAATAAGTTGAAATTTTGGAGTATATGCCTGGTAGGGCCTCAGAAAAATCACTTGGCCTGGGGGCCCATGATGCTCTCAAGACGGCCCTGCTAATGGACGCTTCTTTCCCTCGTTTATGCTGTTCTTTCCTAACTTCACTGAGATTTTTTGAATTCAAATATCTCAGCGAATATTGCACTGGAGAAAATTTCCAGTGCAATTTCCAGAAACTGGAGGAAATTTCTACACGGAGGAAACCGTGGAGAACGGTTTTTTTTTGTTGGTCTAAACAGAGATAGGGCCAGTGACGTATTTACCGGGATGGGGCTTAGCGGGCTATAGCCCAGGGCGACAAGTTAGAAGGGAGTGGCTGGCGAATTTGAGAAATGAGTGACCAAGAAAATGTGTAGAAAGGGAAGAAGGGTGGCCAAATTTGTATTGCATACTATAAATCCACCTCTGTCCAGAGAGCGAGGGAGACTATGTCAGTGAGTGACCAAACGAGTTGCCAAGAGAGTTTGGAAACATAATGAGTAAACAAAAGAGTGTGAAAATACTTGACAAGAGAGCAAAATAGTGACCAAGAGCGTGTGCAAGCACGTGAAGAATGAGCAATAGACCGACCCACAAAGCGCGAAACCAGGTCAGTCAGCGACCTTCAGAGTGCGTGAGTGTGAGACTGACCAAAAGAGTGATCTAGTAGATCTAGCAGAGCGTGTGGACAATCATGTGAATGACCGAAAGTGTGATCTAGAGTCTGTGAAAGCATGTGTGGAAAACCAAACCAAAACAGTGTGCGTGCATGTGTGACTGAACAAAATACTGTGAAAGCATGTGTAAGTTGACACAATAGTGGGCGCAAGCATATGAATGACCAAAACAGTGATCTAGAGAGTGTGTGAATATGGGATTAGATCAATAAAGTACACATGTGCATGGGAGTGAGCAAAAGAGTGACTTAAAGATATAGGCAGAGGAGGACGGTCACGCGGTTTATAGCACAGTGCGGCGAATTCAAGAAACGAGCCAAGAAAATTAGATCAGAATGTGAGAAGGGCGGCAAAACCATAAATCCGCCTCTGAACAGGGCAAGAACTTTCTAATTCAGTGATTCCCAACGTGGGCGTTAACGCCCCCCCCCCCCCCGGGGGCGATGGGATGTTCCGGGGGGGGGCGTAAGAAGCTACGGACATAGCATAGAATCCTGTGGGTTAGATTGGGTTGGGGGCGATGGGAGAAAAAAATTTCTGAAGAAGGGGGCGATGGGGACAGAAAATGTAGGGAAACTATTTTCTAATTGGAAGTCAGAAGGCAGCGGGACCGTATCAAAATTTAAATTTTTTTATTTCATGACACACACTGTACTTTCACTCTCAAACTGACCCAGTGTGATTTCTGAACACATTTTCAGCATTTTTTTTTAAATTGGAACCGCACCTCTACGACGAACGGGTGATGGAAATAAAGGTCGAATAAGGACTTACAGGACACCCTGTATATTATACCTTCCAGACCCAGTACTAACGAACGTAGGGATTGTTTTGTTTTGTTTTTCTCGCTGTAAATATTCTTTTTCAAACCTCAGGGAGTTCAGTCCTGACTTCAACAATAAAACACTCATAATCATTGAAGTCAGGGCAGCGGCGCATGTATGGTTTTGCGCCTGTGGGCTGCACGAATTTCGCCGCCCCTCTCTGATTTTCTTGACCCACTCGTTCCTCCAATTTGCATCCCTGTACGAAAACACGCTCCATTCCCCCCCCCCCCCGTTACTACCATGTATCTCCATGTCACTATTTTGGTCACTCACACGCTCGCATGACCCACCCCCCCTACATTCTGGGAGCAGGGCCCCTAGGTTAGGATTTTTTAGTGAGGCCCGCCTCTTTCCAAAACCCTTCTATAGTGAATTATAGAATGGAAAAAACAAAAAAAAGTTATGGTAATTGTCCCGGACAGAATGACTGGAGACCTGTAAGCCTCATCCTTGTGATGGGCCGTGTATACCTGCTTATTGGTTTGGTCTCTCTCGCACGACCCCATCAAGAGTGGGGCCCGGTACAATTACCATAATTTTTTGTTGTTGTCTTTTTTTTCCATGCTATAAATTCACCGTAGAGTGGCCTGTGAAAAGTCTAGCTTGGGGACACGCCAAAGATCTATCGCAGTAGGGACACTGCTCCAGGATGTGGAGGCCACGGGCGCTCACATGCTTGCACACACTGTAGGTCACTATTTTGTTCCTTCACTAACCTGGTCTCTAACTCTCTATCCAGGTCATTCGCATGCTCTCACACAATCTAGGCCACGGGTTTCCAACTAGTGTTCCGCAGAACCCTGGTGTTCGATGACAGCTTTTCTAGGGCTCCGCATGATCAACTGCCACGGAACCCGGAGAGCTTTCAAGGAAGAAAACTTTCTTGTTACTGATACTCGCAAAGCTGCTCTTTTTTTTTTCTTTTTCTTTTTTTTAATTTTAACGAGATAGTGTCCGAGATAAAAGTCCAGACCACTTGAATGACTAACCTAAAGAGTGTGCAAGCGTGTGAGTGACCAAACGAATGACCTGGCGTCGAAAACAGTGATCTAGAGCGTGTGAAAGCATGTGAACGACCGAAAGAAAGATAGACTCAGACGCATATTTACGGTGGGGGCGAGAACTAAGCGGGCTATAGTGGGTATAGTGGGCGGCTAATTGTAGGAATGAGCAATGGGTGAAGGGCGGCAAAATGTGTGTAGTCCACTGGCGACAAAACTCATAAATTCACCTCCGGTCCGGAAAGGGGGGGGGGCAAAACCCTTCTCAGAACGCCCTTAAATTGTGTGGCTTTGTCAATTACTCAATTTGCCCAAGCCGCACTTGCTATGTATCATAGCACCTGATCACCTGATCCCATTATCGTGGAATGCCCCTATTCACCAGAGAAGGCCCTCCAGGCCGTGCTTGGCGAGCCCATGCGTTAAGATGGTCCTGGGGTAGTTTTTTAAAGAATCGGGCAATATCTTCTTACTTCAATTTCAGAAACAATCAAAATGAGTGAAACAGCATTTAATGCTTGATTATAAATAAATACCCTCCGTTGAAATGAAAAGCACCGTCGGTGAGGTTTTGTTTTGGTTGGAAAACAATTGTTGATCATTGTTGGCGCGTAGTGGCGCCATTTTTTGTAAAAATGTAAGCGGGGTTGGAAGAGATCTCGGCAACGGGATAACTCCAGCGGCAAAGTTCTGCCGTAAACATATGTAAATAGCATAGCCAAAGATGCGCGCATGCGTCTTCATATCCAAGTTTAGGAAATGTCTGGTAACCCTACTTCAACGCTTTCTCTCGAATATTGAGTACGTAAATAATAAATAATATCGTTACGCTATGGAATCTCGGCTGTTATCTATGAGATATAAAAAATACCGAACATCAGCCTGCGTAAAAACTCCTCTTGAGCTGAATAAAAAGTTTTATTTCGATCATTGATCATTTTTGTCGCACCACGGCCATTTTCTGCACACGAGGGCTAATTTTATACCGAGACCTACAATTTATTGCCGATTCCGAACGGCAGGCATGTTTTGAAAAACTCATCGAGAGGTTGGTGCGCTACCCCCTCGATGAGGGACTCCCTGCGGTAGCAATTTTTTCTGTGGTCATGCCACCGTTTCTGTTGTACTCCTGTGTCAGGAAAGTTCTCTGACAAGGACGAACCGGGTATCGAATTCGCGACACCTCTAAACATCCTTTGGTACTTTAGGCGAGTATCTTATCGATCTGGGATATCGCGCCCAAGTTTTATCTCGATGTGTGATACTGTAAGGTTCAGGAGAAAAGAGGTTGGAAAAAGGCCGAGGAGAAACAGGAGTCGCGAGAGAGGGAAACGAGAACGATTGGAGACATTCGAAAAAAGGGAGAGAAGTGTAAAAGTTTGGACCGAAGTAACCGGACGGTTTCGTGGAGGTGTTGGATAACAAATTAAATAAAGTGTTGTTTTCTTCTTTTTGGAGTCTAGAATCCAGTTATTTCGTCCTGGAATCATAGTGAAGGTACACAGCCGAGGACCTACGACCGATAGGAAATCGGGGGAAACTTTACTGGCGCAGTCGACAGGATTAGGTCGTGGCTTCAACGACTCAAGATTGTGAGCTGAATTCGAAGAAGAGTGTCCTAGCGACGGTGGAACCACCCGGTTCGTATAGAAGGATAGTAGCAACGTCGAGCACCCACGCTGTTTTTTTTCGTGAAGTCAACCCGACAACCGGTGCTGAGAGGGGCAATCCTGCCCAGGGAAAAAGGAGCAAGTGTTGTACGGTGGTATCGAGACGATAAATAAAGATGGCGTATTTGGCAAAAAGGAACAAGGAGGATCTGGAGACCATGGCCGCCAACTTGGGGGGTAGAAGTCCGACCGGAGTTCAACTTAATGCAACTAGTGAGTACCATACAGGAAAGTGAACTGTACAACGAAGCGACGTGCAGAGAGATGCTGAAAACGATCATAGGCAATAGGAAAGAAAGAGAAGAAATGGAGGAGAGGCGTAGAGAGAAAGAGATGGAGGAGAGGCGTAGAGAAAAAGAGATGGAGGAGAGGCGTAGAGAAAAAGAGATGGAGATGGAGGAGAGGCGTAGAGAAAAAGAGATGGAGGAGAGGCGTAGAGAGAAAGAGATGGAGGAGAGGTGTAGAGAAAAAGAGATGGAGATGGAGGAGAGGCGTAGAGAAAAAGAGATGGAGATGGAGGAGAGGCGTAGAGAAAAAGAGATGGAGGAGAGGCGTAGAGAGAAAGAGATGGAGGAGAGGTGTAGAGAAAAAGAGATGGAGATGGAGGAGAGGCGTAGAGAAAAAGAGATGGAGATGGAGGAGAGGCGTAGAGAGAAAGAGATGGAACATGAACTCGAAAGACTGAGGATCGAGACAGGAGTCAGAAGAGAGGAGAATAATCAAGCTGGGCGCAGCAGAACCCCCAGCCGGGATTTCCAGAACATGATGCAAAAGTTCAGAATGGAAGAAGACATAAGTCTGTACCTGGTGCTGTTCGAGCGGCAAGCTCGTCGCGCGGCCCTGGCACGGGAAGATTGGTTAGCTGAGCTCTTGGGACTTCTTCCCTACGAGATGAACCAGTTAATTGCCCGCGAACCGGAAGAGCAAGTACAGGACTGCAACCAAGTTAAAGAATTATTATTGCGGAGATTCAAACTCACCCCAGAGAAGTTCCGACATATGTTTTCTTCGCTCCACAAGAATCAAGAGGGCACTTGGAGAGACTTCTACCACGAACTGTGTACCTATTTTGATGGATGGACGGCGGCTTTGGGGGTCACGACGTTTGAGCGACTAAGAGATTTAATCATCACCAATCAAATGAAAAAACGCGTCCCGGCAGATTTTAAGGAACACTATCTGGACGAATGGAGTGATATGGTGTCTCCAAGTGAGCTATCGGAGAAACTAGATAGGTTCGATGATGTGAAGAGGACTCTGAGGACACCCTTCCCTAGTGACAGAACGAGAACCCCAAGACCTGTTCATCAAAATCCGAGATGGAAAGCCAGCGAAAACCAGAGACTTCAGGGTGAGTCCTTCCCACCTAAAGCGACGATGGGTTCGAATACCAGAGAGAGAGCCGCAGTCACTTGTTATGCGTGTGGAGCAGAAGGCCATATAGCAAGCTTTTGTCCTGCAAGAGTCCAGCAGGAGCCTTTGAGTCGGGCCCAGGCGAACTCTGTCCAGACAGAAGAGGGGGACATGATTGAAGAAACCACAGTCCTAACAACACATATCACGGTGCCGGCAGCTGGTGTCAGTGCGGACATTGACACACCGCAGACCGTGAGTTTGAAATGTGGTCGGAAGACAATAAGAGGCGTAGTCGATTCTGGGACCCAGATCTCAGTCGTTAGATCGGATTTGGTTGAGATCAACGACAGTGAAGGCGAGGGGAGAATAAGGATCAAGTCCGCATTTGGCGAAAGTGAGATAGCCCCTCTGAAAATATGTATGATGAAGATCAGCGACGGCAAACACGGGCACGTGCCGATTTCTTGCGCAGTGTCGAGTCGCTTGATAAATGAAATGTTAATATGTCCGACGGCGTACGACGCACTCTTGGAAAATGTACTAGTTCCAAGTACGATCAATGAGCCAGGCCGTAGGGACGGTGTGTGTACTTCATCTGCCGATGGCAAACATAAGGCCAACAACGGCAATAACAACGATTTTTGCATACCTAACGAAGAACTTGAAGAGAGGATCATATCCCAAGTCGAGAGCTACTTCACCGACTTCAACATCATGAAGAACAACTTTCTGCTGAAACAAATCCAGAGGAAACAAGGAGGGCTACATCAGCCTAGCCTGAGGTTGGTCTCATCTTTTAGGAAGGTCAAGACCCTGACCAAGGACTGGAGGGTCGTCCGGTACTGTCTCAGGAACTCGGACAAACTCCAAGTCAACGGAGGAGGCACTAAAGTGCGCCGGATTGTGCCCGTACCGGCTTTCGAGACCAGATGCGCAAAAATGATCCTGGTCTGCAACATGCCGTTCGAGGAAATGACACCCGAGTCAGTGTTGCAGTTTATATCAGAACACGGAGAACTCGTCGACGTGGCAGTCGTCAATCGAGGATCTAAGATACCGGATGTCTGTACGAGGCGCTGTCTCTACGTCAACGGGAACATGGTGAAGAAGACGTTCGCCCTCATCAAGTGCAAGACCAATCGGGTCGCGTCCGCATCCGAGGGCAAGGCCTCGCAGCTCAAGAAGATGAACTCGAAACGATACGACGATGGTCATGCTGTCAAAGGGAGGAAATCGGCATCGAACCGGTTCCCGGCTAGGCAGGAAACGTCCAAGCAATCGAACTGGCGATTGTTTTCGTGTCCATTTGCCAAAGGAATCAACAGAGCTACGAACCGGCAGTCGAAGACCGAGAAAACCAGAAGCCAACCGGCTAAATCTTCAATCGCCAACAACGGCGCGTGCCCAGGAATCAGGGCAGGGAAAGGCCATCCTTCTCTTATGCCGGTGGTGACCACCACCCCATGAACTCTTGGATGAACAACCATTATTTGCCATTCAAGGATGGTATGGCCGCCGCCGCCAAAGTAGCTGCTGCTGCACGATACAACGCTCGCCTACCGGATAGCGCCTGGCGGACCCGGAAGGGGGATATGCAAGGTAATGCCGACTACCTGTCACGGTAGCCGTGAGAAGAGTTACGCTCTTGAGCATCATCATCATTTAAAAATGATGGATGTGCTTTTCGATGATGGGACGTGTAAGGTTCAGGAGAAAAGAGGTTGGAAAAAGGCCGAGGAGAAACAGGAGTCGCGAGAGAGGGAAACGAGAACGATTGGAGACATTCGGAAAAAGGGAGAGAAGTGTAAAAGTTTGGACCGAAGTGACCGGACGGTTTCGTGGAGGTGTTGGATAACAAATTAAATAAAGTGTTGTTTTCTTCTTTTTGGAGTCTAGAATCCAGTTATTTCGTCCTGGAATCGTAGTGGAGGTACAGCCGAGGACCTACGACCGATAGGAAATCGGGGGAAACTTTACTGATACGAAGGTTCCTTTCTATTTTACCGGTAAGTGCGCGCACTTCAATTTCAATTGCACAGACCGGTAGTTTCTCTGCGCACAGAGTTTCGATATCTTTGTGGAATGAAAAAAATATCTCGTACTATATGGGAAATTTTTTTCTGCAGAGCCAAAAAACTCTGTATACACGGAAGCATCCTCAGGTGTTCGCCAAAGCGTATCTGGATGCGTGATTCACGCATAAAAATTCAATTTTACTCCTCCAAATTTTATTGAGAAGTGAAAATACTTAAAAATGTAGGTAATTTTGTTATTTTTCTTTGTTTTTCAGAAAACAAAACCCTCCTCTTTTCACAAAAAGATCCCTTGAAATTTTGGAGAGGAATGAAATTACTCTGAAATTACTATTTCGGACAACATTGATTTCCAGTCATTCTCAGGCTCTAAATAGCCATATTTTGTAAATTTATTCACTGTGAAAAAAAATGGTGTCTTTCTTAGTCACATTTTCCATAACTAACAAACGGGTAAAAATAAAATTTTAACAGCCAAAATGCCTTCTAGAAAATAACTGCACAGTGCCGTATTCTGAGAAACATTTAAATTTAAATAAACCCTTCTGCCACCTATCAAATAAAAAACACAACTGTTATGATTCGTTTTGAATAATATGTTGCATGAAAAAAAAAAATTAATGTAATGATAGTAAGTATTTTATAAGTAATAATATTAATTAAATTATTAAGTTTGCTTCGAAATTTTAACAATTACTGTTTGTATGTAGTAAAATAACATTAGTACAACTGACAAAAATTAATATCCTCTTCAGCTTCCTGTAATTGTAATCGAAAGCATGTCAGCCTAGTCAAACTTGTAATCATAGGATGCCGAAGACGATTATCATTTACATGTTATACTAACGTCATTTTACTGCACTCAAATAACAACTGGTAAAATTTTGCGATAAACTTAACAATTCAATAAATATTAATGTTTATAAATTATTTATTAATGTCATACTGTATTTATTTTTTTCATGCCACGTATTAATCAAAAACCGGTCATCACTTCGAATCAAAACAGTTGTGTTTTTAATTTGATAGGTGGCGGGAGGGTTCTCTCCAGTTTGATGACATTTCTCAATGTAATACAATGTATACTGTACTGTGTATTATTTTCTGAAAGGTATGTTTTTTGACTGATAAAATTTTATTTTTACCCGTTTGTTGGTTATGGGCAGAAGTAACTAAGAAATACGCCATTTTTCACGGTAAATATGTTTACATAATATGTATATTTGGTCTAGAGAGTCTGAGAATAACTTATAATCAGTGTTCTTCGAAAAAAAAAATTTTTTTTGAAGAGTAATTTCACTCTCCTCTTGAAAATGCTAAGAGACAATTTTGTGAAAAAGAGGGATTTTTTCCTGAAAACAGAACAACAGATCTGTGCAGGTGGAATTAAATACACTGCTGGCCACCCAAATTGCAACACCAAGAAAGACAAGAGATATCGCAACAATATTTATTTTGTAGATAACATGTTGACCAAGCATCAAATGATTAAATTTATAGACTTCTGTGAAGTGTGGTTCCTGCCAAAATCAGTAGCCAGAGTAGCCGCCATTGTTGGAGATCACCGCTGCCACACGCCTCGGCATTGATTCAAAGAGACTTTGGATGTGTTCTTGGGGTACAGCAGACCAAGCAGCTTCCACGCGTTGCCAAAGTTGATCTGGTGTGGCAGCTGGGGATGTAATCTGGGTCAATCGTTGAGCAACCATGGACCACATGTTTTCTATCGGCGAAAGATCCGGAGAGCGAGCTGGCCAGGGAAGCAATTCAATCTGGCGATTGACGAAGAACCTTTGGACAATGCGTGCCACGTGTGGTCGCGCATTATCCTGTTGAAATATGGCTGTGGGCAAGCCCTGAAGGTAAGGAAGGACAACTGACTCCAACACCTCGGAGATGTAGCGCTGGCTTTTTAAAGTACCGGCAATGCGTACTAGATAAGTGTGAGAGTGATATCCAATACCGCCCCATACCATAATACCCGGTGCAGGACCAGTGTGGCGGTGCATAACGCAGCTGTTCAGCATCCTCTCTCCACGGTGTCTCCAGACTCGAATCCGATCATCGTGGTGTTGCAGACAGAAGCGTGACTCGTCAGTAAAGACAATTTCATTCCATTGTGCCGTTCACATCCTTCTTTCATCGCACCATTGGCGGCGGAGACGTCTGTGGTTCTGCGTCAAGGGTAGACGAAGCAATGGACGTCTTGCGGACAGACCACTCTGCTGTAAACGGCGTCGAATGGTACGCGCAGACACTGGATGATGCGGTACAGACTGAATGTGCTGTGCTATGGTTCGTGATGTGGCTGAGCGATCCGTCACTGCCATACGCACAATACGCCTGTCATCACGTGAAGTGGTGCACTGAGGTGGATGCGATCGAACACGTCGGTCCGTCGTACCCTCCTGCATCCAACGATCACATATCCGCATAACAGTTGTTTGGTTTCGTCCAACACGACTACCGATTTCCCTGAAAGATAATCCACAATCTCGGTAGGCCACTATCCTTCCTCTGTCGAACTCGGATACTTGATCAAAAGATGATCACTGTTTTCTACGAGGCATAATTGATCGTTTTTTTGAAAAAACCACAAGAAAAATACAATTGCCGTACTTCAAATCGTCGAAATCTCCAAGCCTTAAATAGCGCTTTGAAGTGGCGCCACAGGCGCGCGTGATGTGCGTCTGCGCTGAAATTCTAATCATTTGCATATCTCACCTCCGCTAATGCATGTTGTAAATTTCATATTATTTGCATGCTTCCTTCAGGGTGTTGCATTTACGGTGGCCAGCAGTGTAGAATGTCTCCACTACCTGGAAAATAGAAAGGATCCTTGATGCCAAAAAAATAAAACTTTTTATACTGCTCGGCGGAATTTTCCAAGGTGGTGCATAGGCCCTCTTTCATTTTGCCTTGTGTCTACGATGCTGTTGAAACGGCAGTAGGGACACATTTTCTTTTTTTTGACAAATATTCAAAAATTTGAGTTTCGTAGAACAGACTCATTACCATCAAGGGTTCCGCTGAACAGCCATATAAACATCTAGGGTTCCACGAAAAACTCGACGTTGGAAAACCCTGCTCCAGGTCACTCTTTTGGTCATTCCTTGACCTGGTCCATTGACCTCCAGGTCACTCTTTCGACACTCTAGGTCACTAACTGACGTGCCCCCTAGGTCTCTAAGTCACTCTTTTAGTCATTCACATGCTTGCACACGCTCAACGACACTAGAATGCTTCCAAATTCTCTAGGTCACCCGTTTCACCACTCACTGACCTAGTCCGTCACTCTGTAGGCAGAGATGAATTTAAGGTTTTACCGCGTGTGGTCTATACAAATTTTGCCGCCCTTTCATCCTACTAATTTTCTTGACCAATCATTCCTCAAATTTGCCGCCCTGGGGGTCCCCTGTAAATACGCCGCTGAGTCAGGGCCGAAACTCCCTGAGGTTTGAAAAAGAATATTTACAGCGTGGGAAAAGCAACTTTTCCACATTTGTGCGTTACGGGGTCTGAAAGGAGGTTATCGATCTGTTTTATTGAATTATTTTTCTTGAATTTTTTCCGCATTATTCAAGGGTCCAGAAACGATACAGAGAGATGGACCCGGCCAGGATCCCGAAAGTAATGACGGGTGACGAGGCCCACACGGTAACTCTGCCGTTGGATAAGGTCGAAAAGATGCCGGAACTGAAGGAGAATCCGTTTCGCCAACGGATATGCAAGGTGTTTTCTCACGATGGGAGCGGCAACATGACCTTCGACGACTTCTTGGACATGCTTTCGTGCTTCAGCGAACAATCGCCAAGGGACGTCAAGATGGTCTACGCTTTCCGCATATTCGGTGTGTGTGTACAATCGTGTGTCTTCTTTAGTCTCGATTTACGGGAAATTCACCGACAACAGTTTGTCACCAGTGATCGCGTGTTTGAGCAAGTGAATGAATATGTGAGCGAGCGAGTGACCGAATGAGTAGGCGAATGAGCTAGCTAGTGAGCGAATGACTAATTGTATGAGTGACCGAAAACGAGTGACTCACTCATTCGCTCATCCACTTGCTTATCTGTTCACTCACTTGCACATTCATCTATTCACTTGCTCACTCACTCGATCATTCACTCGTCTGCTCATTCCCTCGATCATTTGCTCACTTGATCACCTTCTCACTCATTCATTTGCTTACATTTTTCTTTACTTTTGAACCCAACAAGACCAAAGCTCTATCGCATTTGTTCACCTGATTATTCATCTATTCACTTGTTGAGTCACAATTATCACTCACTTGCTCAGTCACTAATTTCTCTCATTCCCTAACTCATTTGCTCACTATCTCTCTGACTCACTTGCTCAATCACTCCCTTGCTTACTTACTCGCTACGTCGTCGATGAATTATTTATCGGTGAATTTTCCTAGCTACGAATTGTCATGTCGGTAAATTACGTGGCTGTGAATTTTTGGCGATGAATTTTCTCGCACACGCTTAATCTCAATATCTAAAAAAGTGTTCAAAGGGCTGGCCCAGTTTGTCATGTTTTAACGGGTGTGGAATCTTTTTCCAGATTACGACACCGACCAATTCATTGGGAGCGAGGATCTGCGTCAAGCTACGACAGCGCTCACGAGAGGCGAACTCACCAGCGACGAGATCGACCTCGTGGTCGAGAAAGTTCTGGAAGAAGGTGACGTCGACGATGACGGGAAACTGTCGTTTATGGAATTCCAGAGCGTCATATCAAAAGCACCGGACTTCATCAGGTAACACTATAAGATACTGCATGATAATGCTTCAATTCAGTTATAGCTGTGAGGTCATGTGATCATAGTGACGGACCCCACCGTCGCCACAGTGGTGGTCGACTGAAGTTATTTTCTTTGGTTCCCAAAGTCACGGCGCGAATGTGAGCCGATCTCCCCTTTGAAAAGTCTCACCACAGAGAGCAACAGGCCTACACACGAAGGTAAAATCTTCAATCAGTACACTGCCCTTATAGTTAGAAAAGTTGATGACAGATGGCAACACACTACACATAACAAGCATTACACAGAAACAACTTTACGTTAGGTTCACGACACGGACCCGCACATTCCAACATGTACCAATTCGATAGAAGTTCCGCAGAGGAATATGGACGAGGTGCATGTGTGGTTTAGTAGTAGTCAGTCCCGCTCAATCGGGTAACGGATGAAGGGGTACCCCTCATTGTCTCTATGAGAGAAAATTTTATTCCAATGTTAATCTTCTCTGCTTAATTGATTGAATAAGTTTAGCAACTTTTCCTCACTTAATCGAATATCATGATTCACACAACAAATGTAAATGCACATCAACCCCTATCTAATATTTTCATTGGATAAAACATTGTTGTCACGTTAAGAATTAGAAAAACCTAGACTTGAGAATAAGTACTCTGGCTTCAAAGTATTTAAGTTGCCTTCGATACGTGCAATTAATTTTATTTTTGTTCTCTGTTGAGCCCATAGAGAGCGCTATTTTCACAATGGAAAGTAAAAATCGTGGGTATTGTGATCATTGTAATTCAACATAATTTTCGTTTCACTTTGATGTTTAATTTATTCCAGAAGCTTTATCAATCCTTCCTTTATTGTTCTTCATCAGTTTTTAATATACAAACTATACTAACAGAATTCAACAACAATAAATTGTTCCCCACGTAATTGAATACCCTGCTTAATCGGACACTGTTTGCTGGAACCGTTGGTATACGTTTAAACGGGACAGGCTGTATGTAAACAGCCTGTCCCGTTTGGTGGTGGGACCGCTGTGGTGGTCGAGTGGTTATAGTGCCGGACTCGTGATGCGAGGATCCGGGTTCGAACCCCACAGTGGTGGTCGGCTGAAGTTGGTTTTCTGTGGTTCCCAACTTCAAGGCGCAAATGCGAGCCGATCTCCCCGTTAAAAAGTCTCGCCACAGAGAGCAACAGTCCTACAACGGTAAATCATACAACCATAACACTTCACTCATAGTTAGTATAACTGGGGGCAGATGACAGCACTACACATAACAAGCATTACACATAAACAAACTTTACGTCAGGTTGCACTACACGTACACGCACATTCCCGCATGTACCGATTCGTTGGGGGTTCGTTGGGGGGTTCCGCGGGGGGGGTGCATGTGTGGTGTAGCAGTAGTAGGTAGGGGCTCGGGGATCCATGATGTTCTTAAGTCAGCCACCTCGTTGGGCAATTTGCCTGTTGTGGCGTTGTATTTGTATTTGTATTTGTAAAATACTCTATAACTTTCTAAGTGATTTGAATTGTGATAAGTAATAAAAATTTCTTTTTTCTTTTTTTTCAGCACATTTCACATACGGATTTGATCAAATTCAACAGAGACAATCAATCTCTATGTATGGAAAAACATCACATGATGTTATAGAAAAATTTGGTTCAGCCGATCAAAAACCTTGGCATTTACACAGTCTTTGAGTAGAAAAAAGTATCGATTCATGGATTCTTAACATATCAATATCTATATTTGGAGACAAAAATTGCACCACTGTATGAAAATTTATAAACATCATCATGAAATTCTCTAAATCGATGACCATGTAGTACTTCTCATGTAGTGCATCCAAAAATATATAAGAACGCATCTTATGTCTTCTATCATTGAGAATCGTAGTGATTGTTTCGTGTTGAATCCTTTCCTGTTATCATCAAAACATTTTTTTAGGATCATTTTTTCCCCGTTTACTCACACAGACAAGAGAAAATATGAAGAAAAAACAACTTTTATTCAAGTCTTTGGTCATACACAGAACACATTTGAAATCACTCTTTACTCGGAATGTCACTTAGTAGAGATTCCAGCTCTGTATTCGAAATTAAGCCAAGTTCGTGAATTTTCTGCAAAAAAGTATTCAATAGAAATATTATTGAGTTCTTAGAGCTCAAGACATTACAGTATACAGCAAGTTTGAAGCATGTAAAGATAAGCTAATTAGACAGAGATCCGAAATTCGCAGATCATTCCCGAGCAGCTGTGTTTCAATGCCGCTTTCAAGATTACAACCAGAGGTTGGAACACTATCCACTTGACTGCCACTTTGCATGTTACAGTGACATAATGGGGTAGGGGATTCTTAATTACCAACATTTTGGAATCCCTTGCAATTGAGTACGGGAAATATTTCTTATATATTTTTCATAGATTAACTGCGAATAAAATGCCAGCCCCAGAAACAGACTCTAAAAGGTCAAAGCTTTTGCAAACGGTGAAGAAGCAGTGCCGAGTCTAATGTAACCCCGAGAAAGGAAAATAAAAAAGTTTTTTTTTACCACTCACCTTCCCCCCCCCCCCCATCCTGAACGGCACAGCAATATCCATTAGAAACAGAAATAATCCTTGGGGCACATGCACGTGAAATTACCCTTAGGACACACAAACACGTAAATAATCAAAAATGCGCGTAATAAATCTAAATAATCCAACGGAATTGAAAGGGCCGTAAACTCATACTACGAAATTTTAAAAATACATCACGACAATACGAAATTAAAATCACTAGAATTATTAAACTCCGAAGTGGTTGAAGTTACTAGGCCTCTGCCCAACAGAAGCCATTTAACACCCTCAATCGCTAACCGGTGCATACAAATATGCAAATCAGTGGCTGCACCTGTAGGCCGAACTTAGTTTGGTGGTTCATTATATAACCACCTTATCTCATTTGCAACCTTCAAGTTCTTCTTATCTCATTTGCATATCTCCACCGAAGTCGCTCGTACCAGCGCCACCTATCGGCTGTTTTTTACGTTTTTTTCCTGTCTTAAAAACAGCTAACCCTGCAAACCGTTTTTTATTTCAGTTATTTTTCCGGTATTTTATTCATTTTTAAAGTTTCTGTGGACTTTTTGCCCAGCCTTTATAATTGATGCAAACTTTATCTAACAAATTTCCTTGGAATGAGTATTTATACAATGAGTTTCTACGTACACCACACAATGTATTAATTTTCTGAAGCTCATATAAATATTTCAGTCAAGAAATCGAACCAAAGCAAAAACCAAATGCAAATATTACAGTCACTTCAAAATTAAAATGATACAAATACAAATACAACGCCACAACAGGCAAACTGCCCAACGAGGTGGCTGACTAAAGAACATCATGGATCCTGAGCCATTTTTTGGAGCCCCTACCTACTACTGCTACACCACACATGCACCCCCCCCCCCGCAAATACCTCAAATACCTTTTATTTGTCATTTTCAAAAATGTAAATTCAGAAGAGAGCATGGAGCATTTGTTGCTTCATCAAGATCCAAATTCAATATCAACAGATTCTGACCAGTGTTCCCTAATATGCATGTAGGTGCATGATTCATGCATCAAAATTAAATTTTACGCCTCCAAATTTCATTGAGGACTGAAAATACTCCTTAAATTTTAGAGAGGAGCCAAGGCCGTAGCGACTTGGACTCCCCCCCCCCCCCTCGAACGAAATTTCTGGCTAGGGAGGAGTGAAAAATTACTCTTTAAAATTATATTTTCGGATGACACTGATTCTGACTGTGACATGTCATTATGTTTTCAACTTTCCTTCATTGCTACAGATTATTTGTTTTAGTATGGGGGAAAAAAAGATGTACAACATCTGCCATAGAAACATGCGCCTACAAAAAATGCTTGAAACTTTCGGGACAACCTAATAAAACTAGGATAATAAACAAGACTTAGACATTATCTGGAATTAGTAGACATGAATATTATCGATACCTGCAGTGCTTCCTTGTCTTTCTTCTTCACATAAATAGGAACAAGAAGTTTCGCAGCCATATTTTCCATCCACCTTGGCTGCTTCCTATCACAGTTATGCACAACTTTCTCCAGGCTTCTTTTGGCTAAGCTAATATGAACAAATCGATAGGAATATAAAGCTCCATATTTTTATATTTTAAAAATAATTATAAGTAACATTCACAATCAATGAATGTCACAAAATTATTGTGTTTATAACATTCTAATACAGTAAAATCCCCTCTTTTGCAGACACTCACAGGACAAAAAAGCTTGTCTGTAAATGAGGGGTGACTGTATCTGGGGGAGGAGGGAGTTCCTATTGAAACTTTAAAATGCAGTTATAATAATAATTGAAATGGTTCATTATTTGAAAATGAACGAAATTCTGACAATATGATACATTTAATGTCATGAAAATACAATGTTTGGTAGGTTTTGCTGAGTATTCCAATTCATTTGATGTGTATTTTAAGCTGTGAGATTAAATTCAATGCCTTTCTGTCATTGTGTTTTCAGAAAAATGTATTTAATCTGTCCAGTACTTCAAAAACCAAACATTTTTTGACACTGCTTTCTTTCCCTTCGCACTCTACTTTTTGCACATTGACCACTTCTTCTTCAGATGATTGACATTCCTAATTATTTTTTAACGATGTTAGATATTTCCATGGTATGATCTTATATTCTCAAGTTATCTCTAAAAGCATAATCTTCCACTCATACCATCATAATGTATTTGATGACATCACTTTTTCCTTTAAGTGACAGAGAATGACGATTACTAGAGCTGGCCATATTAAACAGCATGAAATCATGTAAAATACACTACCACATCCAGCAACACATGATTTTAGATCCTAAACTGACATCAAGTTCTCAATTAATCACAAAAAGTTCAAGCCAAAATTTCCTTCAAAAGTAGCCATAAAGTGGATCAAATACAGAAACTTGTGCAGCCATCTATCGAGCATAATTTAAACAAAAATTACAACTATTGGTGTCCATACAGGGGTTTCAGCCTAATGGTACAAGTGATGAAAATGGCATTTGTGACCATAACTGGGGGTGACCGTTAAGCAGGGGTTCAAAACACATTATTTAAATTTGATTATTTTTCCCAGTAAAAAGCCTATTTAATGTATTTTAAAATACATTATCGAAATAGGCTTTTTGCCAGGATATTTTTATTTTGACCATAAAATGGGGTCACCTTTAAGAGGGTTTTACAGTATAACTTTTGAAGCTATAATTAACATCAGCAAAAGCATTTGCTAGCTTATACTATCACACAGTAGGCAGCTGAAAAGGGTCGTCTCAATTAGTTGGGAGCTCAGAGCCAAATTTTTGTAGAGCTTCTCTTAAGCCTCATGTTGAATATATTTTTTATGTTTGTGTGTGTATGGGGGGGGGGGGGGTGTTAATAATAATATAATACTAATATCTATTTAATATAATACTAACAATTTGGGGATTTATGAAAATTCTGAATTAATGATAGAAATAATTTCACAATTAGCAAGTCTTTCATAATTTGAGGACCTCATTGAGGTGCCACTGCTTTCAAATCGCAAAATATGATTACTGATCTGTGATACAGGAGAAAAAAAATTCCCTAAAGGAGGGCTCAAACCCAATAACCAAATATTTCTATAGAGAGTATTATGGAAATGGTGACAAATATTGGGGGGGAGGCAAATACAAGTTCACGCCTAGAATAGTATATTTCTCACTATTTGCCCAGTCTAATGGAAATATAGGAAAATTATCACTATTGATTTTTAGCAATGACAAGTAAACGGTTTGTGAAAATTAAACTGAATACAATGAAGACTAATGATCACGAAGCCACTTTACCTCATATTTTCAACTTCAACTGCTAGCACCCCTTGCAAAAATCTTGCAGCTAAATTGTTTGGTGCAATTTTCACAGCTTCTGTGACAAAATCGGTGGCTCGCTTCATCATTTTCTCTCTATCACCCCCAGTCTAGAAAAAAAAAATTTGACACATGTTAGATGAATGTTCATTTGCGTTAATAATGCCATACTGAAGTTCAGAAAATACATTCCACTGATTATTGAATATTGACACTCCTAACTTACATGAAAAGCTTGGTAAGACAATGCTGCCATCTGCAGAAGAGGATAAGTCTTCAGTTTTGGAAAGCTGTCGCAATAAAGAAACAGTCATTCAGATTTAAATTACCTTTATCCAATCAAAATTGATTAATACTAAATGAAATGAATCTTAATATATATACGAGAATCACCCTCGCATCATTATTACAATAAGACTAATATTACTTACTGCTTAGTTGAGGCATTTATGAAATGTGCCAGAGCTTTCTCAGCTTCATTAAGCTTTCCACCACGTATGAGAAGAGTTGTGAGAAGCTGGATTAAGATGAAATATTAAAACAAAATCTATAATGATATAGTGTGTGATCACTAAAAATAATAATGCTAAAAGCTTTCGCAAGAGAAATAAAGATTATTATTTTTGGTTTGAAGATGCTTATAAGCTAAAGGATCACATGGTTTCCATAAAACTGCATATGGATATTTATCAAAAATAATGAAATTTTAGTGAATGTATAGAGCAAAAATGAGTTCATCTCTGGGCTCAAACCCCTCCCCCCATTATTGAAGAGGGCTGCAAAACCATCTTCGCATCAGGCCTCTAAATGACTAGGTCCGGCCCTAGTCTTGTTTTGAAAAGATAAAAATGCTGATGCTTCTCTACTGGCATCTGTATCTCACTATTATCATTAGAGTCCGAATTTGGTATTTAGTTATTTTGGCCTTTAGCATTAATGCATATAAATGTACAAAATCAAAGAAGTGTCAGAATAAGTGCATATTTTTAAAGGTTTATTAAAGCTTGATTGCTTTTTAAATAATTTTTCAAATAAATATTGCTTATAACATTTTCATAATATCAGTTTTTTTCCCCCACGAGTGGGATTTACTGAATTAATAGAGATGTTTGTAATATTTTCCAAATATCAATTGTTTTATTGTAATGCTATTTCTAGAGATAGCATCAAAAGTGTTCAGTTTTTTTAGAAATAACATCAAAATTCTTACTGGTATTTTGTTAATGAGCAACTATGACTCACTAGAAATTAAAAATGCCTAAATAAAAAAATATGTAGAAGAGTTCTTTGCTTAAGTGCATAATTTAGCATTTAGTTGCATTTTTTAGAGTATTTTTCGCCACTTTTTTAGTGCATATAATCCAGGCTGTAGTTATTGAGAAAACTATTATTTCTAGATCATCTTAAAAAAAATATTTTTATTCCAATCTCAGAAAAAATGCCTAATAAAAAAAGTTGAAGGTAAAACGTAATGGTCTATAATCTACGCTAAAAAATTTGGATATTTTTTAAAATTTAAACAACTTACAGATTAGGAAAACAATTGCCACACTTTATTTAAGTTAGAGTTTTAATTAATGGAAAAAAAAAAGTTTTACAAAAAAATGAGATATTCTCACCTGCCATCCCAAAAAGTTTGATGCATTATTTTCCACACTTTTAAACAGACTTTCCACTTTCTCTCCACCGAACAAAACAGAAACAAATGCATCAAGAATTTGGAGAGTCGATAGGATTTTTGGATTCGGGAAACTCACATTCGTAGCCTGAAATGTTATAATAGTATTGGAAGAAATTACACCAAATTTTTTAATTTTCATCTTTCAAAATACGATCAAGCAGAATTCATTTTCTATTACACCATTCAGAGATGTCTGTATAAATAATGCTTTGTACGTAAAAAGCAGAGCCAAAATAGATGACAATAGCTCGCCACAGAATAGAAACAATGAAATGCATAAATTAAGTGTAAAATGTGATATAGTCCTAGTAATATGGCTGTCTTAAGAGATTCCTAGGCCCCCCTGGGCAAAGTGATTTTTCTGAAGCCCCGCTCCCTCTACATGGCAGGACATGCTTACTTTTGAAAATTTTAACCACCTTCCATTTTCACAAGGCCCACAGGTGCGCCTGAGTTGGACCCATACATTTACACAGCACTGCCTAGCAAGGCCTTTCTTTCAAACCAAGCACAGCTCAGATATATTGTCATTTAGGGGCAATTTATGCCTAGCAACGCTGGGGGGCAAATGAGGCATTCATATCCATGGCTACCGAATTTAAATAGCACGTATTCTCTAATCAACATCTTTGACCCTAGCCACTGGGGGCCCCCAATTCCTGCTTTGCCCAGGGCTCCCATCATGTAAAAGTTAGTCCAAAGTTTGGGAACTTTTTTGTCCAAAGCATAGATACTGAAGTAACTTTCAGCATAGGCACTGATATTAAGAAAAAATTGGGATGGGGTGATAGATATTCCATATGTACAAAAATTGACAGAGGAAACTTTTAGTGGATATGTATATCCATGAAAAATTGGAGGGGAGCTCAAACACTCCAGCACTGATGGCTTACAGTTATAATTAAGCATCACGTGGTCTTCAGCATAAAAGAGCTTCAAATACAGCTTGATATACAACTTGGCATACATAACTTGATTTTACTTATTGTTTATCATTTGCGGTAAATCTGACATGAGAAGAAGTACGCAAACATATTTATTCATTCATCATACTAATCAAGTACATACTTGTTTGAGGTATCGTGCAGCTGTCTTGGTATCCTTACAGTACAAATTATGGTAGACTTCTAAGCAAACGAGCCAGCCGAGAAGTTCCTGTTTTATTCCTTGCTCTCTTGCTACAATCAATTAAAAAAAAACTTCATTTATTCGATAAAACAAAAAAAAATCATGATTCAAAATCAATTCAATTCAACCCTGAGGTACCAGAGTACGGGTTCATCAATAATTAAGACAGAGGTACTAGTTGGGTTCAGGCATTTTTTTTATAGTGGAAGGGAATATGCAAGGTGTCACACCACAGAACACGTATCAAATAAATATAAGGTGAATGAAAAGAGCCATAAAAGGTGAATGCCTCAACAGTAAAACCATAATAATATGTTCTCGATGATGAAGGTGGATGACTCGAGTATCAAGAACTATTCCCAACCATGAAAATTTATGCGATTTATATAACCTGTGATTTATTTACCTCTCTATCATAATTTTTTTTTAATCATCAATTTTTAACACTTGTTTACTCGTTCGATGGGGAGAAACTTCTCAAACTCGACGAAAGATAGCTAAACTCCACTTAAGTGGACTACGATTTGTACTGTGTTAACTACTACTAACTTTTCAAAACTGCTCAGGAGTTGGTAAGTTAATAAATTTTCATGACATTGTTTATGACAACATGTATTTAAACATTTTTCCATTTCAAAGTTGCATTTTTTCATTGGTCGAATATTCTTCCTCACACCTCAGGATATGATCAATTCCCGCTGTTTGGAACTGAAAAACACGACCTGGGGACTACAAGAATCACAGATAGGTGTGAACGATATCTACAATTTTTGAGCGAGTGATGATTGAGCTGAATTATAAGCAGAATCAAAATTTTCAACTTAAAAAAATTGAAAGTTCCCTATTTTCAAAAATTGCACCGCTCATTCACAAATAAACAGATATTTTGACACGCTATGCATTTTTCATTCCAATCCAAGTTTATTTGCAAACATTTCAAAGAAAACTGCAAAAAAAATTATAGATGATAGAAGTATTGAACTATAGTATATAACTACCATTCAACTATATAACTATCCCCATATGCCCCCCCCCCCACATCCTAGAGCAGGGCCTTTAGGCTGGGACCTTTGGCAGACACCCATACCAGCCTTTTCACAGGCCCCTATATAGTTAATTTATAGCTTGAAAAAACAAAAAAATGATGACAATCATCCCAGGCCCCAGAGCTGGAGCCCTGTCAGCCCAAAATTTTGTGTGTGTGTGTGGGGGGGGGGGGGCATGGCTACACGTGCATGCATAACTGTTGTTTAAAACTTGTGAGGCCAAGATTAAATGAAACCTCACTCGGACTTGACATCTGCTTAAGTCAATATGTTTATAGATACTTTTGGGAGTTATACTTTCAAGTTATCAAGGTTCTACTGTATATATATTTTGTTCAAGCTACAATAAATTGTTAGGTTTCCCCGGAGGCACCCAAGTCACCCGGGAAAATGTGCTTACACCATCTAGTGTAACAGAGCCTGGGTGTCTCTCATTCCTACCACTATCACTAGTGTTTCAGGGATTAATTATGTAAGACATTGTGTCCTTGATCAGTCTAAATCTGTGGTTATTAATAGACTATCATCAATTTTGTGCATTTGAAAAGTGAAATATTTATTAGCTTGAAGATACAAGAACATTTTCTTTAAAAATATAAAATTATTTCAACTTTTTGAAACTCAAAAATAGCACAAGATAGGTGGAGCTACTCAATAAGTTAAAATATCTAGGTCACAACATCACAAATATATAAAAATATAGCATTACCCATAATGATGTAAGGGGTTTCTCAGGTTAAAACATCATCACATTGAGTATTCACTCGGCATTACTTCGAATCAAATGGTCCAACATTATTCTTGCATATTTTGTGACTGTTTCAAGATCTGCGATGATGTGAAATGTTGGGTGAGTAACTAAGACATATGATAGTCCTTTATAGACCAAAAACCATGAATCATTGAATGATAGTAGAAAAAAATTGACCAAATAATTGCTTAGTTGCTATGGGTGGTGAAACAGCAACATACTGAAAATGCAGTCGATGCTCATTTTTACAATTCGAACAATTAGTTTGTAAAATGAGAAAAATTGTTCAGTAAAAAAACATTGAATCTAATCCTGGACTTGCGCTGCATGGCAGGTTACTAATGTCGAGTGGAAAATGTTGAAGAACAAAGAAATTGTTCAAGACCAGTGGATTTGTGAAATATATGTCAGTTCGTAAAATACGGCAACAACTGTATTTTATCTGAAAACAAATCATTATTTTGCATGCTCATGAAAAAAAGAAAAAAAATATGTATGTAAAAGAAGTAAAGCATGTTTGATAAATACCTAATTTTTGAACAAAGCCAAATATCCAGCCAATACCACTCCTGTCAGCTTTTGCGACGTGGCACCCAGCAACTAATGTAACCCAGTTGGACAACTTATCTAAAGGTGGGAGAAAAAGATATTACACAGACAATATTGAAAATATGCTTGGGAAAAAAAAAATTCACACTTACTATTTTTTCAATGTGACAGATTAACACTAGAACGACGGAAGTAGTCATTTTGACCACGAGGCTACTTTGTCATGCGATTACACCCAAACAGTTTATATCAAGTTATTGAAAATTTATGAATTTCCTCATTTTCTTAAGTCTCTTAAATTACTGAAATATATCATTTTTTGTTTTTGACACTATAAATTCACTATACAGGGTTACTAAAGACCACTCAAGACCTAGATTTTCCTCTTCTTGCTAACTGTATAATTTTTTTATTTTTTTTTTTGCTCAGACTGAGCAAAAAAAAAAAAAAATAATAATAATAATTCTACAATTGGTAAGAAGAGGAAAATCTAGGTCTTGAGTACCATGCGCACACAAAATTTAAATCATTGACAAAGGAAATTTCTTCCAGAAATTATGAAATTTTATCACTCTAATAATGAGTGTCATTGATGCTTTCAGCATAATGAATTCATTCAGTGCACAAGGCGATCAAGGTGCCTCTTACCAATGTATTTTACATTGCTCAGGATTATCAGCTATTCACAGTTTTTTCATTCCGTACAGTGATATCAGAAAATATAATTTTTGAAAAGTAATTTCTCCCCTCTAAAATTCTAAGGGTATTTTGTAAGACGATTTTTTTTTTATCAGTGTGAAATAACTCTATTAAAAAAAGAACTTACAATTTAAAGGAGCATTTTCACTCCTCAACAAAATTTGGAGAAGTAAAATTGAATTCTGATATGTAAATCATGCATCTAGAAGTGCATTGACAAACAACAACTCTGAACACGCAATCTCTTCTCAAATTTCTCAAGTGTATTATACTTAAATTTTGTCAGTGTGGACTGCCAAATGAAAGCAAAGTCCCAAATTACACTATCTCAAAAAATCATAGTCAAACCTCTTTTTAAAGTAACAAAACATGGGATTAGTCTTTGCCACTACTCTTTTGTTCAAAATTCCAAAAAATTGATACATGAGCAAGGGTTTATTGCAAAAAAAAAGTCAAAGAAACTGAATAGATACTGGTTTTAAAAAGTTTTGGTAATGAAAATTAATTTATATTGATTTTTTCCTATTGCAGTCAAAATGACTACTATCCATCATTCTAGGTAGTTTGAAAAATTCCTGTCATTCTAGTGTTAAATAACCATTGGCCACTACTGCACAAAAGCAATCATCAAGAGCTACCTGGACGTATATGAACAGCTTTTTGAGCCGCAGAAAGGGAGACCTGCTTCTGGCCAACAGCGAGTCTGCTAAGCGTGTGTATCTGAGATGCCAGCTCTTTGTCTCCACCATGGAAAACACCTATGGTCAAACAAGTAGCTGCTAGGTTTGCGTAAGATGTGTCCCACTGTAATAACGATGACGCTGTTTGCATCCACAACACTGGATTTCCAGGTTGGTTGTGGATTGCTTTTAGAAGTTCGTTCCTGGCCGACCTGACACCATTCTGAAAGAAAGAGCAGCACATAAAGTAATGGGTGATATCCAATCAGGGCTTTCTTTCAATTTCAAAAGATGACACCAAATTTTATTGTGTAAACCTCCAAATACTATAATATGCACGATGACAGAAAATACTCTATATGTTTATGTTCATTCACGTATGCAAACACTTGAATGAGTATTTAAGTGTTGACCATTCAGAAATTCACTGTCATAATTTGTGTAATAGCCAAATGAAAAGATCATGTCCATACCCCAATACACGCAAATTCAGCTTTTCACTGACTAATAACATAGTGTCATATTCTTTGATACTACTACAACTGTCTTATATTCTTTACTGATATGAAAATAATATTAAAGATATTAAATTGCATACAGAAGCGTATTTACAGGGAACTTGCTGGGCTACAAAGGGCAGGGCAGCAAATTAGAAGGGGTGGCAGATTTGAGGAATTAGTGGCCAAAAAAATTAATAGAATGAGTAAAAGGTGGTGGACAGCCCACAGGCGGTATAAACCCGCCTTTGCCTAGAGTGCAAACAACCAGGTCCTTGATTGACCAAAAGAATGACATAGATAGTTTGCATGCATGTGAGTGATCAAAGAGTGACTTAGAGAGCAAGGAGCAGGTCAATGAGTGACCAAAAAAATGACTTGGAGTGTTTGCAGGCATGTGAGCAACCTAGAAACTTCGCAAGCATACACATTTAGAGAGATATGCAAGACCTAGAAAGTGACATACAATGTGAGGCATCAAGTCAGTAAGAGACCAAAAGAGTGACTTAAAGAGTTTGCAAGCATGTAAGTGACTTAACAGTGTATTTTTTGAAGCACATCAGTGACCAAAAGAGTAGCAAATAGAGCAAGGCACCAGGTCAGTGAGCGATCAATAAAGTGACCTGAAAAGTTTACAAGCATGTGAATGACCAAAAGTGTGACAGAGTATTTATACAAACATGTCAGTGACTAAAAGTGGACAGAGAAAATATGAAAGCATGTCACTGACCTGACATACAGAGCAAGGCACTAGGCAGGTGGGTGATCAAAAGTTTGACCTAGAGTGTGTGCATGCATGTGAATGATCAAAAGAATGACTTATAGACAAGGGTGGAGGTTAAGTGAATTTGAGGAATGAGCAGTACAAAAAATATGGCTAGAGTGGATGAAGGGCAGCCAAACCATAAATATACCTGAGATTGTATATGAAAACTCAATAGTAAATAGTGATAGTCATAAATAAAATAAAAAAATACTAACTGACCTTTACATATGCTTGAACAGCATCAAGCAGCGCTATTGGCGTGCTGTACTCCACGGAATTCTTAAACTGATGAATCTCTTTCTGAACCGCTTCAACCAGCGAGAACTGTTTCTGTAATATTCCCAATGCATAGAGGGCTAGCAGTCCATGTGCTGAAGGTGGACGAGTCTGAGTACTGGATGCAAAAGATGAATTTATTCACAATTTAGCATTTTTTGAAGTAATATCATAGAGCAGTGTTTTTCAATAAGTGTACCATGCCCCCTACTTAAAAAGGAGTGGGGGGGGGGGTCCACAAAAGAATAATTTTCATTAAACTTCATTTCATCTTGCTCATACTAGGGATATGTTCAATGCATATTTTTAACCATCGTGGCATTTTTACAAAAATATTGTGTTTTTCCCATTTGAGAAATTGAACTAACCCAGTTTACACAGAAATTTCCAAAAGGGCTGGTTGTAAGACATCTGTTGATGTTTGCTCCTATATATCTGTGTGAAAAAAAAATATGGGTAGAGCCAGATCTACATCTGCAATTGCCCAGCTTTTACACAAAAGTTAACATAAGGAAAACCTGTCAGCTATTGTGTTAGGTCAATACACAGGGTGGTAACTATCGACCGCTCAATAATTACACACACGATTCCTTGTGAAAAATTGATATTGGGAAAAGTGTTCAGTTTTTTTTATCTGACCCATAATTAATGAGTTATAACACTTTAAAAATTTATGATGCCACTTCAAAATTCTGCCAAATTCACCAATCATACACCAAATGTATAACTTAGCATTTTTGGAAAACAACCTTTTCTTACAAGTCAATCAGAATATGTTCTTTGCATCTCACAATGCCAGCATTACAGAGGTTACACATAAGCGTTACTCATTTTATTTTGTTCTCTAGAAAGTACTGCGTCTATTTTATTATTATTTTTTGGTTATAATTTCCTAATTTGATTGCATTCAGTATACAAGAATATTATATGTTGAACTACCCTTAAACATTTTTGAGAGGTTATTCTTCAAAATTATTTTTTCGAATAATACACTGGCTCTAGTAACTACCATAAAACGAAAAGTTTTTGAGTAATTAAAATAGCCAAATTTTAAGCCAGAAAAAAAAATTAAAATTTTCATGTTCTCAAAGGAAATTTTAATGGTTTTAGGGTATATTGGCGTGGCTGATTTCAAAACTGGTGTTGTTTTTGCCGAATCGGCTCTAGTTTTTGAGATAATGCATAATATCAATATTTTGATATAGTCTGCAGCCACTAATTTTTGCATGGGAATTTTCCTTTCAACTTTTCATTTACTTTCCTATTACCAGACACACATTACCAAACATCAGTGATCTCTATGTATTGATATTCAGTTTATTAATACTTTACACATTGCACAGTTTCAACGTGATTTGTATGCGTGAGTGGATCCAGAGCTGGCTGTTGGGAGGGGTGATTTTACAAAATAATAATAATAAAATGAGTAAATAAATAAAATGACTCATGCACTGTGAATAGGGTGTTTAGGACGTCTAAGTTTTCTTAAATTTGTTATTTAATCAAAAATGTTGATACAGGTAATTTTCAACGGATTGATTGAATGCAATAATATCATATAAAAGTTCCGAAAAGTTTATGAATTATCACATTTTGCTTAAGGGACCGTTCATGTATTACGTCATCATTGATGTGGGGGGAGGGAAGGTTCCGATTTGCTGACTTTTGATGACATGGGGGGAGGGGGGTTTGGATAACGCTTACGTCATCAACCACCTTTTATGAAAATATGAGTTAGGATTAGGATTCAGAGGGGCAGAGCTGATGACGAAATTTTGCTGGGGGGGGGGGGGGGTGTAAAAAAATGGCTAAAAATTTGCTTACGTAATACTTGAACGGCCCCTAAGAGGGATGATATCACACCGATCATTCCCCCCCCCCCCCATAGATCAGCACCTGTCTTATGGTATTACTATTGAAATTCAACTTTCACTTCATCCCAAAAACTAGAGCCGATCTGATGAAACTAATGCCAGATTCGGAATCAGTACCTTAAAAGCACCCTAAAATCACTGAAATGTTTTTTAGAGCAAAATCAGTGTGGAGTAGTGTAATCAATAAAAAAAATCTGAAACCAAAAATTATTTTGAATAGGTCAATTCAAAACATAATAAGTTTGATTAAAAGTTTCCAATTGAATCGTTGTTATTATTTTACTGTTTCCACCAGTCACACATTCGTCAAGCTACGACGTTTACATCCTTCATTGAAACTTTTCACACATAATAGTTTCGATGAAAGTAAAAAAAACCCCAAAAATATTGCAGTTTTAATGATTAACATGTAATCTGATTAAAACAGCAGTGTAAAATAATGATCGCGCAGTAAACATTTACACACTGTATGCACCTTCTCTCAAAAAATTGGACTTGATATTGACAGTAAACAAATCTGCATATTTTGGCAAAAAAGTGTTGATTTGGCTAAAAAAAATTTCAAACATCTCATTTGGCTAACCCTTCACAAATCTAACGATAAATTTGCCAACATAGGGGATGAAGCTAATACATAAGTTATACGTAACAACAAGGTTATAATATCACACAACATGGAGAGAAAAAATGCCAATCAATTGTTCATGAAGGAAGAACTTGGCTTCTAATGAAATTGAATATTTTAGTTAATTTTCAAGAAGTGACAACCCGCTACTGGTGGAGAAATATACTTTTGTTTGGAGTTTGGCTCATAACTGACCGTCAGAAAAATGACACATCACAAAATTTCAAAACCTTATGACTCACTTAATATTCGTCCAATCGAAAAACGAAAAAACTTTTCCATATTATTTTTTCACAAGGAATCATGTGTATAATTATTGGGCAGTCAATAGTTATCACCCTCTATAATTCACAATGGGAGGCATAATAGGTATTTTAATATTCTTTGGAATACTATATCTGTTTATAACAAAATTGCATTTAATCGCATTTTCTCATAACAAAATCGCATTGTCATAAACAACATGCTCAGATGATGCCATCCACACTTGAGTTGGAGAAACATTGAGGAAAATTACTCTGTGCTGATCCCAGCCCTTTGTCCAGAGAGCCTCTCTTCCAATTGACAATGGCGATGAAAACCTTATCAATCAAATCCTATTTTTACACATAACTCAATTTTTTCTTCGCCTATGTACAGTAGAAGATATACAGGATGATCATAACTTAAGTTGCAATTCAAAGCACTATAAAATAAAGAGCCACTGGTTAGAATGAATTAAAAATTTGCATGAATACTCTTGAAGCAATGAAATTTCGTTTGGTCAAGGGGAAAAAAATACTTAAAAATTTATCAATGCGCGGTGCTCTACTCTTGAAACACATGAAATTCACTCGCAAAATGGAAACAATAGTCTGTCGGGGTCAAATGACTCACGAAATTTCATAATTCATGGAAACATCACAAAAATGAAGTCACATAAACAAACACCTACAACTCAAGCAAGAAATATCCACCATGTTCTGCTATGAGTTTGGAGTTCAAAATATTGCCCTAGCAAACTATTGTTTCCATTCTGTGAGCAAATTTCCCGTGTTTCAAGAGTATAGCACCACCTATCAGTATAATTTTAAGTTTTTCCCTTCTTCAAAACAAAATTCCATTGCTTTAGGATTATTCATGGAAATTTTCAAGTTGTTCTGACCAATGGTTCTTATTTTACATCACTTTGAAATTGCAGATTTAATTATAATCTCTAGGGATAAGTAAATTTCATATTTGCAAAATAGATGCCATAAATGCAAAATTTGCAATATGAGTGTGATAAATGACAAAAGTGGCAATTTTGATGAATAAATGCAAAAACTAAATTTTTACTACTTTTTTTTTTTGCAAAATCTCTATACCGAGAAATTGAATTTTCTGCATGTTATGCCGAAACTAATGTTTGGAAAGAAAAGTGATTTGTCTCCTCCAAGAATCGAATATAGTTTGCAGCTTTAAAAGCAAAGGCTGGTCATAATTTTGCCCAGTACTTGTACCTTTCATCCCATTATGTGCTTTTAAAATAAGAACAATATTCTTACATAAACTAGATCACTCTGTTACATGCGATTGTTTCACATAATATGCGCTTGGTTCAGGTAACCTCTTTTTAGTTTTAAAAGATGAAGTTTTAGCTTGTGAAATACGAGTTCAGTTGACTTTTGCTTCAGAGTTCTGTAAGAAAATTATGGAACTAATTGACAATTTGAAAAGATCAAACTGCTGATTCACACAAGTTTCGTGGAGTAAGCATAGGTGTAAAGTTATTGGAAACACTGGGAGGGATCAGAACTATTGGGGGGAGGGGTCTCAAACCATATATTTCCATGAGTTACCATGGAGATTCTGGCAAACGCTGTGTGGGTTCGTGTATAGTTAAGTACTACGCAGTAGTACTATTTCAAATGAAAAAAAAATGGTGGTACTTGAAGCTTTTCAAGGGCAGCTATTAATTTACATTAAAAATAAATGTCATAGTTATACTTGGAAAAGAAATTGTCGTTTTTAGCAAACATATACAAAATTTCTGATTTGAAGTTTTTTGCAAATAAATATGAAATTTTTGATTTCAAAACTTTTTTTTGGCAAAATTTTGATTTTTTTTATTTGCAAAATTTATGTATCTCTAATAATTACCCTGCATCTAAATCCATTTTGTCTATTTCGGCTTCCAAATATCGGCAAAATACCTCAACAATATAAATGTTTCATTGAAAAATTTCATTTGCTATTTATCAAACTTTGCATTTTTATATGCCGAGCGGTAAAAATAATAAAAAAATTATTACCTTTTAAATAATAATTCAGCAGATTTCGGAATGTCTTCCCCATGTAAGTTTTGAGCAACGATAGCCATTCCAACAAGAATATGTGACTTATCTTCACCAGAGGTGGACGATATATTTAGAGCTCGTTGAAAGACTGAATTAAAAGGGAAAAAAGAAGCTCATTAGCATATTTTTCACACCTATTTCAAATGACTAAAACAAGCTGAGTTTTTATAAAAATAGAGCATCGACATCCCATATGCAAACAGAAAAAGATAAATCAGCTCAAATAGACTGCAACACATATATATATCTTACATGATTTTAAGTTTTATTTAAAACTGTGAATCAATCATATATATTTTTTTTAAAAATACCTTCGAATGCTTTTTCATAATTGTTATTCTTGAAAAGAGCAAGAGCGAAACTGCATAGCAAAGACTGGTCCACTTTACTCAATTTCAGATACTCGCTGATAGCTTTATCGTGAAGTCCAAGAATACTGAAATTAAATGACATTTTTTGAGAATTTTTTTTTTTGTTGAAAATACCTTAAATTAACTCTTTCAGTTCTGATGGTTTAATTTAAAGCACCACTAACTTTTAACCCTCCCTCTTCCCGTAACACCCTTTAATGGGAATTGGGATTTTGAAGCGTGAAAGCTGTATAAATACAGTAAAAGTCTGTTATAATGACAGTTCACAATCATGAGGAAAACTGTTGTTAACAATGCCATCATGTTCAATTCTTGAAGAGATAGAAGAGAAAACTAGCACTTTTGAGAATTATTTTGACATTATAACACATTTTTCTTGATTTTCAACTCGCTATAAGGGGTCATTAAAGTATTATGTCAGCATCGATGGGGGTGGGGGTGTTCAGGTCTCCTGACTTTTGATGTTGATGATGAGGGAGGGGGTTTGAATGATGCTTACGTCATCAACCACCCCTTCACAACAATATGAGATATTCTAAAAGGCATTACTCTGCATGCCAAAAACAAGAAAAACCCTTCCCTAGTTTGTGGGCACTTGAACTAACATTGTCCCTATTGATAACTCCTTTACAGACCACTTTAGTGATCTCTAAATGTTCTGTGGATCCTTCAAGTGATATAAATGTGTCCAGGCTGCTTAAAAGCTCTGGAACTGTGCCGCGTGCCACTCAAGTGATACGTAGCTATGCAGCGGATCAATTAAGTAATCTGCCGCCTACTTCATTTTTACAAAACTAGGTTTGAGGTGGTAAGCCACATTTGGTCCGTGGGTCATGGGTTTAGCACATATGGCTCAAAGGGTGGGTCACAATGAATTTTAAAAAAATAAATTTTGAGTTCTTAGCCTTCAAATAGCATTGAAATTAACAGAAATTGATTATAATAACACATATAAAGGTATTTTCTTCCAAAATTTTAATCTCTTTCAAAAAATAAATTTGTGATCATCTGGGAAGGGGGTGGTACGAGGCCCCTCCCCATGTGTATGTCTCTGATCCCAATATGCGTTAGAAGGTAGGGAGCAGAGCTGACGGGGGAAGGGGGGTGTCAGAGTTTTGCTGACTTTTGCTGCCAAGAGTGGGGGTCAAAAATGGCTAAAAATCTGCTGACGTAATACTTGAATGACCTCTAACAGAATATTTTTTGTATCCATTAAGTATTTGGCAATCACTTGCAAACAGCTCGTTACAGCGAGATTCTGTCTAGTCATAAGCTATTCCCCTTATAACAGACTTTTTCATAATTTACGATTACCAAATCACAGCAAAATTGTGGGACTAATTTTTTTTCAAATATGATGATTTATGAATAAAAAATCACTTTCATTTCACGTACGACCATTTCGCAAGTGTACCATGAATATCGAGAATCCGGTAAAAAATTAAATATACGACATCGCTGCGGCCGGTAAAAGATCATGCAAGAACGGGACCAACGACGACCGACGACGACGACGACGCTTTCACTTTGTAAGCAGTTATAGTTGAAACTTTGCAGAAGTGTAAGATAATACACTGAAAAGCCAAAAAAACTGGTGCACCTGCCTAATATCGTGTAGGGCCCCCGCGAGCACGCAGAAGTGCAGCAACACTCGACTAATGTCTGAAGTAGTGCTGGAGGTAATTGACACCATGAATCCTGCAGGACTGTCCATAAATCCGTAGGAGTAAGAGGTGGTGGAGATCTCTTCTGAACAGCACGTTGCAAGGCATCCCAGATATGTTCAATAATGTTCATGTCTGGGGATTTTGGTGGCCAGCGGAAGTGTCTAAAGTTAGAAGAGTGTTTCTGGAGCCACTTTGTAGCAATTCTGGACATGTGGGGTGCCGCATTGTCCTGCTGAAATTGTCCAAGCCCGTTGGAATGCACAATGGACATGAATGGGTGCAGGTGATCAGACAGGATGCTTACGTACCTGTCACCTGTCAGAGTCGTATCTAGACGTATCAGGGGTCCCATATCACGCCAACTGCACACGCCCCATACCAGCTTGAACAGTCCCCTGTTGACATGTAGGGTCCATGGATTCATGAGGTTGTCTCCTTACCCATGCACGTCCATCAGCTCGAAGCAATTGGAACTGAGACTCGTCAGACCAGGCAACGTGTTTCCAGTCCTCAACAGTCCAATGTCGGTGCTGTCGGGCCCAGGCGAGGCGTAAAGCTTTGTGTCGTGGTCATGCAGTCGTCAAGGGTACACGAGTGGGCCTTCGGCTCCGAAAGCCCATATCGATGATGTTTCGTTGAATGGTTCGCACGCTGACACTTGTTGATGGCCCAGCATTGAAATCTGCAGCAATTTGCGGAAGGGTTGCACGTCTGTCACGTTTAATGATTCTCGTCAGTCCCGTCCTTGCATGATCTTTTTCCGGCCGCAGCGATGTCGTAGATTTAATGTTTTACCGGATTCCCGATATTCACGGTACACTCGTGAAATGGTCGTTCGTGAAAATCCAAATTTCATCGCTACCTCGGAGATGCTATGTCCCATCTCTCATGCGCCGACTATAACACCACGTTCAAACTCACTTAAATCTCTATAACCTGCCATTGTAGCAGCAGTAACCGCTCTAACAATTATGCCAGACACTTGTTGTGTTATATAGGCGTTGCTGACCGCAGCGCCGTTTTCTGATTGGTTCCATATCTCCATATCTCTTTATTTGCATACGCATGCCTGTACCAGTTTTTTTGCCTCTTCAGGTTAAGGCCTGTTTACACGAGGCAAGCGCTTTAGTTAGTAACTTAATTTTTAGTTGCCAAGTACGATACAATGTATGCAGACGATAAGGGCCGTTTACACGGCTTTAGTTGGCAAGTGCGCAAGTGATTTAGTTGGTAAGTGAATACGAATGGTTCTATTTTTTCCGGTTAAGTAGACGTATGCGCATGCGCCAGTGGGCGTGACCTGCCGCGATGGAGAGGTCTTTTTGCTCTCTCACGGAGGGGTTTATTTTGATCTCAAGCGTGAACCTGTTCATGCTCCGTCGTCTCCTGAAGTTTCGCTAGAATTCCGCGGAAATATTGGATGGTGAGTTGGCCAGAGGACACAAGCTTCAAGTTTGTTGAAAAATATCTTCGCCATGAATGTTTGTTGAACTATTGAAATGAAAATTACCTTAACAAAAAAGCTAAAAATTATTCGATGTTGGAAAAAGCTATGGAATATTCTGTCGACGTGATGTCAGGGGTTGAAAAAAATTGAAGATTCAAAAATATATATCAGGTGGGGAGGATTTATATATTAAAAACTGGAGGGGAGTTTCGAATATTTCTCTCGTCCAGAATGAATTTGCTGCCATCTGTTGTAAAAATACATGATCAAATATTCAACATAAAGATGTCATCTCTATAGATTAAATTAAAAAATAATAATGATTTCGAAAATTTGGAAATAATTTTTGTTTAATGAATTTTTATTATTTAATTTTTAAACCTTAGAATTTCCTACGAATGCCAAGAATCTTCTCCCATATTTTCGGCTAACATAATTCATAATTTATCTCCTCTTTAACTTTGATTAAAATATCATATAATCGATATTTACAACTTAGAGGAGAAATAGAGAAGTCTTATATTTCTTCTCGATGACTTACATAAGTTTATAATATGTTGTGTATTCTTTTTTCACCTGTGGCGTCATCTCTCGCCCCCCTTACGTGGGTGGCAGAGGCGAAAAAAGGGGACAAGCGAACTGTTTCCCTTGCGTGACCTACTTCTTGCTCAGTGTGTTGCTCTCGCGCAAGTGATATAGTTTCTCCTTTTATATTGAATAAATTTATTTAAGTGAATAAATTTATATTCTTTAAAAAAAATATCATATAATGTGGCTCTGATCACAGTATTCTTAAGTTCTACCTGATCATCTTCATCCATCGTTACGAAAGCTATGAGCTTTAAAAAAAGCACCTCTCTGAATGCCAGATAAATAAAAAATTATTGCTATTATACTCCTGCGCGTTGCGTCTGTCTCTCTCCGTGGATTTGAGTAGACTGAAGCGCGCATGCACTAACAGTGCTCACCTCCGTAAAAATTATCCAATGAGCATCTACTTACCACTAAATCGTGTGGACACCTTCAAGAAGAATTGGTAAGTTAAAATTAAGTTGCCCACTAAAGCGCTTGCCTCGTGTAAATGGGCCTTTAGTTGAGGTGAAAGCATTATATATATATATTTTTTCCTTACTCACTATTGATCCATATTTAGGGTCATGTCACCACTTTAAAAATAATACTTATTGTTCACGATCTTGTGGCACGATTTTCAGGATGGGTCCAAGGTAACTAAAACTGCATATTCCACTGAGTGGATCATCGATAAATAAAGGGACAATTCAAGATACAATTCTCAAACTATGAATTTATTGAAATATGAGTGGGAAATGATACATGAGCCCCGGATGTTGTCAGTTTGGTTGCTATGATGATACTGAGTTGTGCACACAGCCACCGAAGGTGACGGCTGAGCACCAACAGTATGATGCTACCATCTCGTGGCCTCAACACCTATGTTTAAAATACCAAGCAAATTTGTGCCTGTACTGTCAGTATATTGTGTGCGAGGTGTAGATTGTGTGTAAACAATGGGAACTCAATTTTAATTATAATTTGAAAGTGCAGTTTTTTATTTTTAGAACTAATAAATGAAATCTCGATATAAGGATACTCTGTGCACTAAAAGAAAATCCTAAAAAAATATTTAATGGAGATTATTGTTGTATCGGGAGGCAGACCCATCACATAGTGCACCACCAGATTTATATTGTTCTTGATATACTTTTCAAATACTACCAATGGTATTTATTTGTGACCAAAAAAATTATAATTAATATACCATTGAATCCCGCTTTAACGAATACTGTTATAACGAGAAAATTCCGTTTTAACAAACACTTTTCTAATCCCTCCCAGATAAGTTTATATGGGAACAATGCAAAAACCTGGAATTCCTTTATAACAAAATTTTGTTATGACTAAGTGATTTCTCCGGTCTCTTGGAGTTCGTTATAACAGGATTCGACTGTGTTACTGTATTCACTCATATTGTGGACGAAATATGACTTTTAAAGATCAAAGCAAGGAAATCAAGATTTACTAATCCAACTCCTTATTTCATTTATTCACAGATAATAACATACGATTTTTTAGGCTATATGACATAAATGCAGGGTGACGTAAGTCTGGGTACTATTGGATTTCTGAATAAATTTTGAATGAAGCTCAGAATGGTGTTACAAAATAAATACTGTGGGCGCTCGAACACCCATTACACCCCCAGCTCTGATGCCACTGTTGGGATCCTTGTATTTTGCCCAGGGCCCTGAATCAAACATGCCCCCCCCCCCAAAAAAAAGTGCAGAAAACTTTCACCAATTCTGAAATTTATGACTTTTATAAATTCCGGATATTCATTAATTCTGGAACTACTTCTTCATGTGTTTTTGTTAAGTTAATTTCCATTTTTTTTCTTCTAGTGACATCTTTTGTTTACATATTTATTCAGGCATATAGGATAACGCATAAGTTAACTAGGTTAAGCAGTGAAAATTGAATAAAAACCTCATCCTATATGCCAGTAAATATGGTAATTAATAAAATTCAGTTAGATGTTTCATCCCTGTGAAAGTGTTCACTGCATTACACTTTTGCATACTACACCCCCCACAAAGTGTCCCCTTACAAATTTAATGAAACAAATTATGGTTTTTTTCCATGGTGAAATGAATAAATATTCCTGCAATTGCATAATTCAACACATTTGAATTTGCATTTTTTATTTTTATTGCAAGCGTAGAGTGCTGATGGTACTTCGAAGTACCACGCCAATAAATTCTTTGCATACCAAGTAATTTTTCATTTTTTTTTGAAATTTTATTTCTAGGGCTTAGTTAAAATTAAAAAGACCTACCGAAAAATTTACATGACAATTGTTTTATTTTTTCATAATGTGGTAGTGAAAGAGTTAAAAGTTGAAAGGAAAAAAAGGCTATAATTTTTGATAAATATAATTATTTCTGAATAATATTATAATTAAATTGCCGCCACCTAGGGCTATATGGTGGAATTAAGAGAAGCGTCTCTGCTTTTCAGTATGTCATGTCATAGTGCATAGCTTTCCAAACTTTTTCTTCCATCACCCCCTTTATCAGCAATTTCTTTCCTCTCATTGCCCCTCAACTCAAGTGAACCCATAGGATCCTATGTTAAGTCCGTAGCTTCTATCGCCCCTGGACCATTTCATCGCCTACCAGGGGGCAATATTTCCCACTTTGGGAAACACTGTCATAGTGCATGTAATAAGGAAAGCAAAGTTGTGTCGCCCGTAGTGTATATAGATAAAATTTTTTCCCAGATTGAAAGAGGAACTGGGTTCGAGTCTCTGCAGAGATTAGTGGACTCTTTTTTTTTTCTCCCTTTCTGAGTTCACTTCAACATAATATTGAGAAAAAAATATCTTTCCTTGATATAAATGGCTGAGAAAAACCATTTTCTGTGTTTCTTTGACTTTGTCTTAATTATGTTAGACTGTGTGTATTGCATTTAATGGTTTTGATATTTATTTAAAAAGAAGATATCTCAGTTCATAAATATAGGAGAAATGAAAATTGAAATATAGAAAAGAGGGTAAAATACCAGAGTGTCTTATGAGGTTTCATCTTACCTAAGCAGCCTGGCATAATTTGTTCTCACTTGTTCAATCTCTGCAGTTTTTCCTGATTCTTCCAACAGTTCAACAGATCTATTTTGTATGTATGAAAAAAAGTATTAATTTAGAAGCCTACCAAAATAATTTATTTGAGCGGTTTTCTACATTTTCCTACTTAAAAAAACAAAACAAAAAAACATGCAAATGTTGCCAACACCAATATTTTTCCAGAGTTCCCAACAAAATCTGATTGATCACTTACTTCCCTGACCTAAACTACTAAAGAAATATACAGTCAACACTGATTATTATAATTATGGATAATGCTATCATTTGGGTATTGTTATCACTTTTGCATGGGGACATGGACTAATATCATAACATGGGAAAGACTTTGTTTATAGTTATTGAGACTTTGGATAATGTTATCAATTTTTTCTCCTGTCGAAATTTTTTTTTTTTTTCGTATTCTGAAGCTAAGGTTTATCTGAACTTATTTCTTTCCATGTAAGTTATTGTTATCAGGCTGCAAGACTATGCGGGAGGTTAGAAGGTGTTCTCCCCCCCCCCCATTAACAAAAACTTCCGTACTTAGTGTTGCAATCTGTCTGTAGTATTTGCAGTGATCCATATATGCACGCGGAGCTGTTTTTGCAATGGCCTTCTTATAATGACGAAAAATTTATGACAAAAAAAGTGCTTTCTTTCAGTTTTTGATAAGTTTCTTTCACTTGACTAAATCCAAATTTCTTTTTTAAGAGACTTTTTTAAGGGAAGTTATGAAACGTACATTTAAAAAAATATCATAATTTGTGATACGTTAGACAGTTCTATTATAATGCCTCTCAATGGCTGAATAACAAGAACACAGGATTTTAGCTCGAAGAAAAAAAAAGTCCTGTTTTAGAATAGGCTTGGAAAAAAGGAATGATTGAACACTTTGCAACAAACTATATGGGGGGGGGGGAAGAATTTATCCCGTTTTACCAATAACATTTTACCATATGTCCTGTTTCACCAAAGAGATGTATGGTCACTGCACTTGCAAACAGGACTTTTTTTTACGTATAGTTATCATTTGGTTATTGTTATTAGAAACCTTGAGTCCTGATGCGATCATATTAAGCAGTGCGAACTGTATAATTCAAAATCTTAACACTTCTTATGCAGGTGATTTTTGGCTGTTATGGTAATAAAAGCATTTTATCCTTTCTTTCTAGGCGCAATACTAGCACGATATTGTGGCCCTCCCTGTCAAGGGCAAGATATATATATTATTGCATACACACTCTCTCATCATGTGTTTTTTAAATCTATTTTATATTTTGCTTACCAACTGAGAAAAGGGCACAGATTAGACAAAGATAAGGGAAGGAAAAAAAGTTTGAACACCATTTTTTCCCTATCATATTCAAACTACACAGTTCATACTGTTTGAAACTAAAAAAAATTCAAGTGCAGATTCAAGCACTTTTCAAGGCAAAATTTAAAAATTCAAGGACATACATATCATGGTTGATAAAAATCATGATTTTTTTTTTCAAAAATCTTTTTTTCAATGAAACTGGAATTTTTAAATTTATATTCAACAGTTACTGAATTTTTCATTTTGAGTTTCAGAAATGCTAATTTATTAAATATATATAATTTTTAAAACAATTATATAGTTCTCATTTCACCTTGTAGACAATGCTAAGTTTTAAAGGTTTTGTTTTAAAAAAAATGATCATTGTAGTTTAGTATACAAACGACATTAAAGCAGAAATGATCCTATGTTTGAAAGTGTTTTGAAATTTGCCTTGCATATATGTAGGGTGACACATATTTCCTGAGATATTCCTGTATTTTCATATAATTTTTGCCATCCCTGACTTTGTCAGATAAAATGAGACAAAACGAGACAAAAATGTCATTATTTTCTGTATTTTAAACAAAGCCAATTTTTATTTTTATTCTTTACTGAAATTAAGTATTAAAATTATTTTCCCAACAATATATATATTGTGATAATTATACCTTTAAATATGAATATTCATCCGTCATATTTGTCATGTAAATGCTTTTTTCCCCCATAGAACTCATTTAAATTCACTGCTCCAATGCAATGGTTCTACATTTTCTACTTTTGTGGAGACTTTGCTTACCTTTGGCATCATTTTCGGTGACAATTGGCGATTTTTTCCAGTATTTTTATCAAGGACAGGTTTTTTTAACAGACATTCATAAATTTGATAGTAAAATATATTTTGGAGCAATATCTTGAACACAGTGTTTTGCTGAAAGATGTTAGGCAACATAATTTGAAAAAAAACATTCACACTGCAACTGAAGAATGAATTTTATATTCTAGACAGACGAGGTTGGACTGAGATCTTGGTTTTCTGCTTACAATGGATTAACCTTTCAAGTTTCAGTTTCTTCCCTTACTATTACCAAATATAGTCCATGCCACTTAATGTGATCAATAACAAGACCCAGGCTTTCCGATAAAAATAATAGAATGATAATTACATCTGGAAAAAAGTCCTGTTGCAAGTACGGTGACCATACATTCTGTCTGGTTGAACAAGAAGTCTCGTAGAAGTATATTTGTAAAATGGGACTACCATTTTTATTTCCCACATAATTGGTTAAGGAAATTGATCAAGAGCTGAAGGAAAGCTCTTTTTTTCATTATGCATTGCTTTCTTTATAGGAAGGCTAGTGCAAAAGCAGCTCCGTACACATATATGGGTCACAGCGAGTACTATGGACCGATCGCAACGTTATGTACAGAAATGTTTGTCAACAAGGGAAAGGGAGAAGATAACACCTTCTAGCCTCCTACATAGTCTTGCAGCCTGATAACGATAACTTACAGGAAAAAATATAAGTTTAGTTAAACCTCAGCTTCAGAATGTGGGAATAAAAATTTATAACATTATCCTAAGTCCTGAGATAACTACCAACAAAAATTTTTCCCATGTTATGACATTAGTTCATTTCATTCCTTGCAAGAGCGATAACAATACTGAAATGATAACATTATCCCTTATTCTAATAAGCGAAGTTAACTGTATTTCACATTTCCACTGATCATTTTTATTTTCCCTGATTTTCCTCTGACTTTCCACACAGGTCACTAGAAACTCTGTTTTGACTGCACATATAACATAATTTGAAATACAATTAATTACTTCTTGAATGCTCTAAGGGCTCCGATGTACAGTTTCTGTCTCTCTAGGAGAAGTCCAAGGATATTATAAGCTTCTGGATTTCTTTTGTTATTCGCTACAGTGGAAAAACAAAAAAAACATTTTCTGAAATGAGAGGATGCTGTCATAAATAAAAAATGCTACAGCAATACCACTATTACTAAACCAGACATGCACCTCGTCCATATTCCCCTATGGAATTTCTAACGAATGGGTACATGTTGGGATGTGTGTTGTGAACCTAACGCAGGGTTACCAAACGTCTTCTTTTTAGATTTCATTTCAAGCACAGTCCTATGTTATGGAAAAATTTACCTTTCGTCCTCCTTTTCAACCAGAATTTTTTGTTTTGGGGGAAATTTTTTTCCACTGGAGAAATTTATATCTCTTCATTGATATCTGTAAAAATTCTCAAAATAGGCAAACCTAAGCGGAGTTGCCAACTTATTTTCCAGCTAGTTTTGGTCTTTTTTTTTGGCCATTTAGTTGCAAAAAATTCCCATCCATGGTTGTTGGTTGTTTTTCCTGGTCATTTCAAAAATTTTCCTTTGCACTAGTAGTCAATTATTAAATTATGTGAAAATATGGGAATATCCCTGAAATATGGGACGCATGGGCATTCGAATAATGACTAAAATTAATTCCAGTTGTTTTAAGCCTGGTTTGTAGTTGTTTTTGATGAAGAATGTAGTTAGAAAATTTTCTGACTGTTAACAACACTAAATCCAAGTTGCCTCCAAGCAGGACAGATGTTATTCCAACCACGACAAAGCTTGCTCCAGGATTATATGAAAAAGACAGTCTGAAAAGCAGCTTTGCAAGAAGAAAACTGCAACATCCATTTTGAGTCCCCCAAGCCAGACTTGGAGCCTTGTCAACCACTGCCATCTTAATGCATGGGCCCCTAACCGGGCATGACACGGGAGCCTCAAGAGAAAAAGGGGGCCTCACAAAAATGAGAACTGATTGAAATGTTCAAGAATTTCCCAGGTAGGGCATTAGCAGTTGTCGTGGTCGAGTGGTCATGGTGACGGACTCGCATTGCGAGGACCGGGTTCGAACCCCACCATCACCACAGTGGTGGTCGGCTGAAGTTGGTTTTATGTGGTCCCCAACTTTGAGGCACAAATGTGAGCTGATCTCCAAGTTAAAAAGTCTCGCCGCAGAGAGCAACAGGCCTACACTAGTATACTATTCAATCATTACAATTCATGCATAGTTAGAAAAAATAAGGCAGCACCACACATAACAAACATTACACAGAAACAAACTTCACGGAAGGTTCATTACATGCACACACCACACATTCCAACATGTATGAATTCGTTAGAAGTTCTGCAGAGGAATATGGACGAGATGCATGTTTGGTTTAGTAGTAGTAGGTAGGGCATTAGAAAAATCACACTTGGCCTGGGGGTACGGGATGTTCTTAAGATGGCCCTGTTGTCAGCCCCCTCCTCCCCTTGTCCATGGGGGAGGGGGCACTACCTCTTCCAGTCAGAGATAAAGAAAATAGGATGCAAATAACACTCAATACTGGTTCTTTGACAAAGAAAGCAACAACCCCAAAAGAAAAAAAAACTTCTGAGGGTACAGCTTTTTATAAGGTTATGAAAGCTTTTAAAAATGCCAAAAAATATAAGAAAAACAATCTTGTTGACCAAAGAAAACCTCTCGCCACGCTCCAGGAAAAGCAATGAAACTGACCAAATGATGGGAACAATGCATTATAAGGTAAGGGAGACCAATCGTTATTTATTTTTTGTTTTACTTTTCACCAGTTCTGTTTTCGTTGGGGGGAAATAATTGTGCTGACATTTTTCCCATGATGGCGCCATCTGTTGTGATAATTGGAAAAAATGACACTACCAAGAGTGCAAGCATTTAGGCATCCTCTATATGTGAAGTTCATTACTTAACGCTTGATATGTGTTCAAGTAGTGCTGTCATTTTGCTTCCAAATTTGAAAGTAGACAACTCAGTAGGTAAGGTTTTTAATTGTAGTGTCATGCGTAATAAATCAGTGCATATTTTATAGGACAGAACAATTTTACCTTGTTATTTGGCTCTTGGGAAGGGGTGATAGCTTCCTTCAGCATCCCCCCCAGATCTGCACAAAAGTGTACAGACCTAAACGATCCCTTCACAAAGACTTTATTGGCATCTCTCTCCATTTTTTCACCCTCCTGAAGACCCCTCCCCTCCTATCTCATGCATGTTAAATTCAACTCCTTTTATATCATTGACTTTGCTGAGCCAATCGATAACACAAATCAAGAGAGACTACGTATGCAAAAAAAAATGGGAACGTTCAAATGCTCAAAACTAAAAAGGATTCAGAATCAGAGCTATGGTCACATTTTTTAAAAAACAAATTACAGTTGTACGTTTATGTCTGATGAATAAAAGAAGCTTACCGATGTATTTGGTAACACAATCTGAGGCCACACATACTGCATCCATTTCTTCAATGTTGTATTTGTACAGTTCACTGGTTCGATTAGATGAATCTGACAGAGCTTTGCACACAACACGTCCATATCCTAATAATGCTTCATTCTAAGGGAAAAAATGGATAGAAAATCATAAGACTTGTTCAGAAAATACCGCAGGTGATAAATCAATGGTGACATGTATGAATGTCTTTACCAGCTCATATTTTTACAGAAACAAAAAGGTTCACATGCAATCAAATATTTTTTTTTTTACTCAAGCATTATATTTTCTTATATCATTTTTCATAACGTTTATATAGTGTACTTTAGATCGTGAAAAAAAATTTACCTGTGACCCCAATGTAGTAGCATGCCGATACAAGTCAATCGTCTCATCATGTTGCACTTTGTGCGCTATGACAGCTTGACCAATCCAACAGAATGGAAAACTATGGTCCAGTGATTGTGCAACTTTGAAAGCCTCATGCGCGAGCTGCAATGAAATAAGACATTCATAATGATCAGATGATCCCAATCTGAAAAGATCGGGATCGCCTTGAAAAATCCCTAATAAGTAAATGTTTTTCGATAATCATTTTAAGAGATAAAAATCGTACACAAGCATTAAAAATTCAATGTAACCAAATTCTATTCATGATAAACTTACTTCAATATTGTCATTAGCCAGGTATAAAACTCCTAGATTGGTCCATGCTTCAGCATTCTTAAGAGAGAAAGAAAAATGCTCATTTTAGCACTACAGCCAAACATAATTGATGTAAAACTACCAGAAGCGTATTTATAAGGGGCTTAGTGAGCTACAGCCCAGCGCAGCAAATTCGAAGGGGCAGCAAATTCGAGGAATGGGAGGTCAAGAGAATTAGTAGAATGGGAGAAGGGCAGTGAAATTTATATTGCCAACTTGCAGTGAAACAACAAATCCACCTCTGCCTAAAGAGTGAGAGACTAGGTCAGTGAGTGACCCTAGACAGTTTACAAACATGTGAGTGAACAAAGCAGTGACCTAGAGAGCAAGTCATTGAGTAAACTAACATAACATAACATAACATAATTTATTTGTCCCCAGTCAATTTCAATAATGCTATACAAATTAGAGTTTACAATTAAATTACATATTTACAATATTTGACAGAAAATGCAAAGAGAAGGAAAAAAATGTTTGAAAGGACACGGTAGAAAATAGTTAATTCATAATATGGTGAAGAAAGCTGGGACAGGGAAGAGAGCAATAGCTAAAAGCTAGAAAGCTAGTAAAGAGGTAACAAGCATGTGAGTGACCAAATCAGTGTGAAAGCATGCGAATGATAAAAAGTGACCTAGACTAGAGAACAGGGTAGCAGATTGGTGAGCCACCAAAAGAATGACCTAGAGAGTGTGCAAGCATGTGAATGACCAAAGTTGCAACATAGAGAGCAAGGGAAAGGGTCAGTGAACAACCTAAAGAGTTTGCAAGCATGTGACTGACCTGAAGAATTTGCAAGCATGTGATTGACCAGAACAGCATACAAGCATGTGAATGGCACAAAGATTGACCTAGATAGCGAGGGACCAGGTCAGCAAGCAATTAATAGCGTGACCTGGAAAGTTTGTAAGCATGAGTGTGACCTAAAGAGTGATCGACAGAGGCAGTGAGAAGCCAGAAGGTTGCCTAAGAAAGTGTACAAGCATGCGAGTGCCCAAAAGAGTGACTCAAAGGAGTGTTTACAGGGGTGAGGGCTGCATGGGCTATAGCTTGGGATGGCTAATTTGAGGAATGAAGAAAATTGAACAACAGTGAGAGAAGAGCAGCAAATTTTAAGGAGCCCATAGGTGGCAAAACCATAAATCCCATGGAAACCATGAAGCTGCATTAAGACAAAAAAATTGCATACAAAAAAATTCTTATGCCCCCTCAATCTAGATTTTGATTTAAAAAAATTTTCTTTACACAGACTTTTCCAAAGAAGATCATTTAATACAAAATAAATTATTTTCAACTTGAATAGAAATGTCTCCTGTCCTTTAAAAGCACAATCTGTTCATACAGTTCACATTTTAAAGAGTTAACCTTTCAGAATACAATGTTTCTAACATAAATTCCAGGAAGATAAGAGTGGGTGGGTGAACCTGCAACACAACTAGGGATATGAACTTAAGCAAATTTAGAGTTATAGTGCAGGCTACTCAATGTGGTCGTATCAGGATCAATAACAATAAACGATTGATAACCACATCTTAAAAAAATCTGGGTTATACGTGCAATGACTATAGTCCCATTTGGTCAAACAGGAAACTTAGTTTTTTTCCCAACACATAACTGATTTCAAAATATTAAATCATGCATTTTTTTTCACTTGTTCTAGAACAATTTTTTCCCCATTTAAGAGCTTAAAAAATTTTGTAGTGTTCTCAGGTTCTCCGAATAATGAGCACTTATTGAGACAAACTTAAACAGGAATTTACTAACAAAAAAAACACACACACACACACACTGAAGAAGGCAATCCTACTCGATCACTTTCACACATGTCTCGTCTTTTTTTTCGAATGTCCACCTCAGTTCTCATGATTTTCGTTCTCCTGAGGCTTATTCCTTCTTCTTTGGCTCTTGAGCCTTATACCGTATTGTTACATCAAGGTTTTAATTGGAAGACTGAATTTCTATTACTTTCTTTAATTCGATTATTGACTTAAGTTTGTTCATTTTGACATCATACGCGAGTTATTATGCTAAAACACTTCTCTTACATAGCATCAGACACGCTTTCGCTCATTTGCATAATGTTGTGAGCTTATCCTCGGAATAATCAAATAACAGAAAATAATTGTATATGAATTTATGGAAAATCCCTCATCATTCAGCTACTTTCAGTATTTTTTGAAATTATTGCTCACTCTTTCTATCACAGATATTTTTCAGAATTTTAACAACATTCAACTGGAATTTTTATATAAGTTCTTTGGCTCTACAGTTAAACCTGTCTTTAACAGAACCTGTATCAAGTGGAAACCTGTCTTCAGTGGAAAAAATCTTGGCTCTCCGAGAAATGTGTGCAAGAATTGGATTTGCAAATGATATGCAAGACTTACAAAATTGTATGCAAGCTGCTTTCCATGATTGCAGTGCTGAGCAGGATCAGAACTAGAGGGACGTGAGGAGGGCAACTGCCCATGTGGTAAAATTTTGGGGGGGGGGGGGGGGAATTTTAGGTGGAACAAAAACAACATTATAAGATCTTAGAATTTTACAGTGGTAGGGTCAGCAAAATCATGTTGCCCTCCCCTCACAAAAATCTTAGTTAGATCCCTGGTGCTGAAGATACATAATCATAGTTGATATTGTATGAACTGAATCTGGCATGACAGATACTGACACCCTCATTGAAAATTTTAGAGCAAAGTAAAAAATAATGTAAATGTCGTCAATTCAGAAGAACAGTGTGGGGTGAAATTTTATATGGATGCTTTGAGAAAACCTAATTTCACACGTTGTGCCAATCGAACCTTTATCAAGCGGGAACTTGTGTTCAATGAAAAAAAAATCTGTTCCTTGCAATTCCGTTGACAACAGGTTTTACTGGAGAATGTATGTCAAAAACTCTTTTTTTTCAATTCCAATTAAAGTTTTGTTAATTGATTAACATGAAATCTGGTTAAAGAGAAAAATTCTGACAGTTTCTTCAGGTGTGTGGTTACAAGATTAGATTACATTGATTGCGTTCTTATTAAATAAAGATTATTGATAATTTTCATGATGAATGTAGAAGAAAACAGGGTGAAGGTCTTACATTGCTCTCGATTTCTATGGATTTGATGAAAGCATGCTGGGCAAGTCCATAATCTTGAATTTCTGAAAATCAAAGTAGCATTATTAACACAATAAAGTTCAGTTAAAACTAACTTAAAACTTAATATTGAAAATATTCTGCATTAATTAGCCAACATTTATTTTCATTTTATTCCTCATTGTATCCTGAGGTAAGCTATTTTTTATTGCTTGTTATTTCCTGTTCAAAATATCTTGTGAACAGTAGCATTTTGTTGGAAATAATTAAAACTTTTTGAATATACTGCTTGAAATTGCAGCACTATGAAGAAACGATTGTAATTGTGTTGTATAAAAGTTGCATGGAGTATCAAATGAGACAAATTTATTTCAAAAAATTCATTACGCATCAGAATCACCTTTATTTGAGGCAACTACCCCTAAAGCTGTCCAATGCTCATGTCTAGTTGGAGCAAGAGAGACAGCCTTTTGAAGACATATCAATGATTTCTTGCTGAAATCCTCCTTATCTTTTGATGTGTAAGACAATATACTTTGAAATAGATAATTAGTCCCGAGATCATGCCAAAGACTACTCATATCTTCTTTTAAGGTCAATGCTTGTCCATAAAACCTGAAAATAGATTTTAATATCAAAACTGAAATCTTAAATACCTCCAATCAAAAGAGCATTTATAATAGGACATTTATTTAAGATTCCTATAAAATTCAATGTTGCATCTGCAGTTTCACCCCCCCCCCCCCCACTTCCCATGGGGACGATATATCCATTTGGTTTAGTCCAGAGCTGTCAAACAGCTGAGAACTCCTCAGGCAAAGTAATATTCAGGGTCCCTTCTACTAGCTGAAAATCCCAGCAAAGCCAATTTATATAATATACTAAAAGTATGAGGTCTGGTGCTATGGAAACCATAGCACCAGACCTCATTATCCTAAAGACTTTTACAATGAATTTCCGAGTATCTCAGATAACCTAAAACTCGGATAGCCAGGGTCATGCTGTACATCAACAATAAATTTGACTTTATTCTAACTATTAGAGCTATTATGGACTGAAAACACATCACCTGGAAAATTAAAAACAACAATTACAAATCTCATAACCATTTATAAACCCCAATTCCACTCACTTTGCACCAAAACTGACCAGTTGCTTTTTAGTACAAGGACCTAAATCACTACCAAGTTTTTTTTCTAATGCAGCAGGAACAGTAATTGGAAACCAAGAGTCATCAAGATTGAATGGAAAAGTACAAGCATCACCGGCCAACTTCCACAGACAGCAAAAAGAAGGATTTATTGATGAGACCCTGAATAATAAAAAGAAGATAGTGAAATGCAATTCACTCTAAAAGCAATAATTTTATAATTAATAGTAGAAAAAACAGAGAAAATGTGGCTTATGCACACATATTAAATATCAGATTATTTTCTGTCAAGGAATAATCTATCTCTTCCCATATACTTGTTATCGATGGTGGGTTAAGGAATTTTTAAATGAATGGTTAAAATAACTAGTTACAACCAAACTTTGCTCGCTACTATGTGCAAGCAAAATGATAATTTTGTCATGACGGGATGTACGACAAAAGATTTGCAGTCACAGCAGGCCAAGTTGGTCAGTGATTACCTAGAAAACTTCGAAATAAGGAAAAAATGTAACTTTAAATACAATATTAAAGATGGCCATCCACTGGAAGTGACTATGAGTAATACACACAGTCGTCTAGACATGTGTCAGACTGATCTTAATGCACAGAAAGTAATGAACATCGCCCATTGCAAATAGTGCTGAGTAACCATGGAATGGGATTTTAGGCATCTTACTACTTCTGTGCAGCTGTAGTGCGGTTGTTTAGTTTAGTTTTCTTATCTAGTCACTTGTTTTTTTTTTTGTTCTCAGTCAGAATATTTTTCACTTCTCATGAATTTAAAAGTTAAAAGTTTCCAGTGCCATAAGTGACAAAAAACTTCGTACAATATGAAAGGCAAGTGTTACCATTCTTGCAATATTAAGCAAAAACTATGAATGAAGTTTGCGATCTTAATAAATACAACATTATTTATTATGCATAACCACATGAAATCTGTGATAGTTAATGATTTCTGATGAAATAAAATCTACCAAGTGCAATTTTTAATAACGTAATTAAAAATAGCACTAGGTTCATATGCACAAAAATCCACTCCTATTTCCACCTGGTACGAAGTGCAGTTGCAACTATGTAGCGAGTTGCATCACCTTCAGTGCATGACCTCAGCCCCTAGCCGTACATCTCAAATGTTGGATGTAATCACTCATGTAGTATGTTGCATGTAGTCACCCTCAGTGGATGACCAGCCTAAAGGTTTTGCAGCCACAAGGAAACTCTGACTTAAACAGTTATTTGATTTGTCATGAATTGACTGTACTTATTTAATGGGAATCAAGTTTATTAAGTTTTATTTTGTAACTCATCAAAAAACCTTCCATTTATGAAACTCAAGGACATACTCAATTATTAACCTTCATTACAATTTAAGATTCCAATCAAACTGGCTATGCCTTTGTTAAGATAAATCAGGATTTCTCTACACTAAATGAGTCTGATCCTGGTTCTGCCTCAAAACCAGGATGAAAAAGATCTCAAATATATCTCGACAACAAGATAAGTCCAGGCATTCAAAAGCTAAATAAGAAAATACGTGAACATGAATATAAGTAATACATTGGAGAAATGTAATAAATAATTTTACCTAGCAAGAACATCCAATGTTTCTTGAAAACAATCTCTGGCTCTTCCAAACAGACATTCTGCAAGATACTTGCGACCAAGAAGCAGTAAAGTTTCGGCAAGACCTGAATTAGAAACCTTTCACTTTGAACATCACATAAAATAATAATAATCTTGTGATTAAACTATCATAAAAAATTAAGAGGTGCAAATCACAACAGGATAACATGAATTAACTGTAAGTTTACCTATTAAGGCAGGAATGTAATTTGATTTCACTTCCAAGAGTGTCTTGTATCTTTCAATCGCATCTTCAAAGAAGCCCCGAGATTTCTGGATTGTTGAAACTCTATATAAAACAAAACGGACATGTATACATGGTTTTTAAAATTTACTGAAACTCTTGATGAAATTCTAAGGAATATTTTTTAGAAGAATCTTAATGTGTCAGATTCTTATCAACTTATATAAACATTAGAGAATGTAATTTCCATTTAATAAATTTTGCTGCACTACTGTCATTTTTTGCACACAAAGGCTAATTAAGACTGGGTTCTACAGTTTATTGATTAATCCGAAAAGCAGCATTTAATATATTTTTACAATATACAAGCAATACCCCAACTTACGTCTTACCCCTCCCCTAAATCTTCATCTCAAGCATTATGCAGACTAGTATTATTGTTTTCACATATTGAAGACGAGAGAAAATAAATAAGATATTGTACATGCAAAATCAGCGTCGTATAATGAATTTTATGTTTGCAAATGATTTCAAAAATAAAATATTGTATAAATAAATATTTCCATAATAAAATATTGACCTTGCTTTAAATAGGCACATTTATATATTTCACATTGTTGTACATTTTGTGCAGTAACTAAGGATCCATTCATTTTGCAGTACAGTAGAATCCTGTTTTTAACGAATGTTATAGCGAAAATCTTGTTTTAACAAATAATTTTCTAATTCCCCCAAATACGTTCACATAGGAACAATGTAAAAACCTGGAATTCCTTTATATCAAAGTGATTTCTTCTGTCTCTTGGAGTTCGTTATAAAGGGATTCAAACTGTATATACCATCAACAATGCATTTTCACCATAGACAAACTGCACTTAATACAGTCAGTGTAAAATTTTTTTATATAGCATTTTATGTCTTTCTTCTGATATAAAGTGCATTTTTGATGGGGGGCATTATAACGAGCATCGACTGTATTAATTCAGAAATCAAATATTTCAATACTTTTTATATAATTTAATAAATGAATAAACTACACAGGTTGAACTGTAATTAGAAACGCCTGGCAAATTAAACAAAAGTGAGTCCTACAACAAGTTTATATAAGATTTAAGATAATCATGTGAAACACATTCATACAATCAAATAAACAAGATATTCAAGTCAACCATACATTAAGGTAATGAGAGTGTGATTGTGCACATGTTATACTGTAAAAGCACACAAACACCTCATAAATAAACCAATTCAAGTCTCAAATCTTCACAGCTTCAAGAATTTCGGATACACAATTATATTGCTTAACAGATCAATCCATATAAACCTATGAATATAATGGCATGAAATCATGCTCATTTACTTACTGGTACAAAGGATACATGGACTTTGGATCTAGCTCAGCAGCTTTTTCAAATGCTTTCAAACTGGATTCATAACTTCCTCTCTTTAGATACGCATCACCAAGACATTCCCAGGCATAACTGATTCAGAGTAACAAAGCATCAATATAGCAAATTTTAGTTTAATTTTCATGTATTACAATAAGGTGTTGGGAATTAAGATTTTTATTGAGTTACCATATTTTCCTGCATATAATCCACAGAGAGAATTATACATTAAAAAACCATTGTAATTTCTTAATGCGGATTACATACCTCTTCATCTTTTATACAGGACTCATAGTGAGCAGCTGGCACAGTAATTTACTGGCAAACCGTTGATCCTAGAAGCATACTTCCAGTAAGGAGAAAAGTATAGAAGTAATTCATGGACCTCAGATATGTCACTCATATTGCAAGGAGTTATGTAGTTATTAAAATAAAAAAATAACTTTTTATACAGACACCCTGTGCTCAAAAACCCATTTAAAAAGCTGTTGCACTGTCTTTCCTGAAGCGAACAAAAGAAATTCCACATTTCTAAGTGCAATATTTGCTGAGATACTTGAATTGAAAAAATGGAGAAAAATTGGGGGGGGGGGGAGAAGCAGTCCAAACAAACGAAAGATATCTCAGTGAATGTTGCACTTAAAAAAGGTGGAATTTATTTTGTTGGCCTCAGGAGAGACAGGGAAACAACTTGCTAATTTGGTTTTGAGCACAGGTTGTCCATATAAAAAGTTTTTCTTATTTTATTTTGATAACTATACAACCCCTTGCAATATGAATGGCGTATTGGAGGTTATTTGGATACTTTTTGTTTTGAGGTATGCTTCTAGGATCAACGATTCTCCAGTAAATTACTGTGCCAGCTGTTAGCTATGCACCCTATTTATATAGATTTTTTTTTCTGAGAGTTTAGCACAAATGTAAAAATATTTTTTGAATTTAGTTTGTGAAAATAATTTCAAAAAAAATTATAGATTACATATATTTCTGAATAGAAAAACTGAAATTTTTTATACAAAAGTGAACAAGCAACCCTTTTCAAACCTTAAATTTCACTATTAATAAATGAAATTTTCACATGGAGATTATACATGGCTATAGACTGTACAACAGTGCCGTCTTAACACATGGGCCCATCCAGGCACAGCCCGGGGGCCTCAAGGGAAGAGGGGCCTCAGAGAAATTAGAACCAGTTTAAATTTTGGAAAATTTGTCAGATAGGGCCTTAGAAAAATTTCTTGGCCGAGGGCCCATGATGCTCTTAAGATGGCCCTGCTGTATGCGATATTCTTTTCTCAAAGTAGTAAAAGTGGCATCTATAATATACCACCACAGATTACACACTGGAGGGAATTACAGTACTTTAAAATACCACCCATTTAAAAGAAATGTAGTATTTATATAGCTACATAGTATTTATAATATTAGTTAATGCAATAAAAATTTCTCATTTGTGAAAATTAACCAATGTTGCTTCAATCGAGAACTACTTCACCAAACAAACACCAACTCTGGCCATATCGCTATATTGCAATTTACTGCCATTAGTGAGATGGGAAGGTGCTGTCTATCGGTGGTCGCCTTGAGTTCGTTTGGGAAAATATCTTATCTATATTCTCCCTTGGGTTCAAACCCGGGACCCTGACAACAACCTTCACGATGGTAGACGAGCATCTTACCACCATGCCATTCGGGCCTTTAATCGAGAACTGTCACGTTGTTGCTGCTGCTTCGACCAAGCAATTATTTTTGAAAAAATACCCAAAAGTATCCTTGTGGCTTATTTCAACTAACAAAATCATTTTATCTTCATTAACATTTTCATCGACAGGATAATTTCTGACTTCAGCGATAATTTTACCCTTTTAACAAAGGGTTCTGAATAATTAAGATTCTACTGCGTACTTAACCCTGTATAGTTGACCCTCCCCCATAACAAAATATTGTTTTTTTTTTTAACTAAAAACGGATATAAACTGGTACTGTTAGCATATTTTTAATTGAAACAATACAATCAACACAGCAATTTAATTAATTAGAATGAGTTTTTCAATCAACTAAAATATTGAGGGCAAAATATACAAATTTGCTTTGATTTTAAAGAGATAAAATCCTGGAAACAGATATTTTCTGGATTTCATGCCAAGTTTAACTTGGCATAAAATCCAAAAAATATTTGTTTCGTTCCTTGATATGTCAGGCTGAGAAAAAGCCAGATAAAATTTTGCTTAGCACAATTGAATAGTTGTTACTTTGAATTTTATTTTATTTCTAATTCCCTTAATTTGGCACGATTTTATAAATCTTTGAACATGTGTAAAATTTCCGCAGCTCTCAAAAAAAAGTATAGACTAGGAATCAACTCTTTGTAGATAAAGTGCTGAACTTTTATAACCATATTTTGTATACTGAAATGCCACTTAAAGATATACTTTCTAAAATAACGAAAAAAAAAAATTGAGAAAAGAAATTTTTATAATGGATTTTTTGACAATGCATTTGCCATGTGTATTATTACTTACTGTACTTAATTTTTTTTTTTTTTCTCACAACATTCACTATTACCCCTCTATGGTCCATGAACGTAGCGAGAAAAAAAATCACCTACTACTGCCACCATTAAACTGCATATGCACCTCGTAAATATTCCTTTGAGGAACTTTTAACAAATTGATGCATGTCAGAATGTGTCGAATAAATATGTATGACATGAATGTCGCTCTCCACTTGTTAATACAATCTTGTATCTTGAATAAATATGTGTTGTGTCCTAATATGAAGTTTGTTTCTGAGGCATGCATTTTACATGTTTAAAGAGTGCTGTCATCATATTTACCTGCTGAATGGGTCAGCTCCGACAGCTTTTTGCAGGGAGAACACTGCATCTGAAGCTTGGTTGTTTTGTAGTTGGCAAAGGCCTAACTGTGTCCATGCATACTTGCAACTGGGAAAAAAATTTTTACTTAATCACCACCAACAACAACAACAAAAAAACTTTTTGGAATAAATGACATGCGTAAGGGGAAAAAATCTTACTTTTGATTAACAGGCTGTTTTGTCACTATATACAAAATTTCTAAGTTGGCATCCTGAAAAGAAATATGGTTATAAAACCCTTCATGAAAACAATTACAGCAAACATTATGGGTCTTGAATTGTAAATATTTGTAGACATCATGCAAATCTGAAATATGGAAGGTTTTTAACAGCTAGCTGATGCAAAGATGTAGTTAGGGAAGAGAAAATTCAATTGCCCTTGTGGGAAATCAAACCTACTTCCTCTCGCTTTCCGGGTCAGTACCCCTAGCCCACTAGACTACAAAGGCAATAAGTATCTCAATCTTCGATCAGATATTCACTGCCTTTTGTAGTCTAGTGGTCTAGGGCACTCATCCGGAAAGTGAGAAGACATGGGTTTGATTCCCAGCACAAGGGCAGTTGAATTTTCTCTCTTACCTAAATACATGTTTGCATCAACTACCTTTCGTATGGATAGCGGAGAGTGTGATATCTGAAATAGACAAATTTATTTCTTCTACCAAACAGTTTCTTCATTTACATAGAGATCATGATTTCATTCAAAAGTACAAAACAAGACAGGGTCTATTCCCTTCTCAGAAAGTCAGAACAAGGGTGTTCACCATTTAGGAGAGTGTGGGCCATTTTATTGGTTTGAAAACGTGATGGGGGCACTCAAGTGATCTGTAAATATGTCGCAACTAGATGTTTGGTCACCTGGGGGAAGTGCGCATTTTTGGTACCCCTTGTAATGTTGAAGGAGAGGTAGAATAGAATTTGCGCCCCCTCTGGTCCAGCACCCGTGGCATGAGACCCGCTTGCTTCCCCTAGTTGGGGCCCCTCACTTGAATGATGTGTAGATGTGCTGCAGGTCACTTAAGTTGTTATGAAAATGTGCCGTGGGTGACTTAAGTGATCTGTAAATATGTGAATATGGAATTAATTAAATTGTTGCATGTATTGTTTCAATTAAAAATATGCTAATGGCACCAATTTACATCTGTTTTTGCAACAACAAATCTGTTTTTGCAACAATTGGCAACAACAGTTTCAATAAGTTTTTATTGGGATAGACCATAGATGGTTAAGTGATATATATAAATGTACAACAGGCCGCTTAAGTGCTATGAAAATATGCCTCAGGTTATGTAAGTTATCTGTAAATTTACTAGCTTAGTTCATTTTTACAAATTAAGTTTGAGATCCCAGACAACATCAGATGACCCAGAGGGCCACACTTTGCCAACGGGCCATGGATTAAGCATATATGGCCTAGAACTTTATTTAAGCACTATAGGCATTGTCTTCTCACTATGATAAAAATAAATTGAAAATCAATAAATAATATGCTAGTTGATTTATTAGCATACAGATCAACCATATGCATTAAGTTCTTGAAAATATTAGTAGCTCAACATTTTAATTAATATCTGTTGATTATCAACAATATTTATGTAAATATTGAGATGGGGTGGGGGAGCATTTAAGTCATTGAACCTAAAACAAGTTCACACCTATGTGCTCAATGGGTATCAGTTCAGATTCAAGTTTAGTTATTTAGTAAGACAATATCTGTATAATCATAGGGGTTACTAGAATCAGAAACTGAGAAAGGAGGACATTTGTGTGTTCACTGTTGATAACGTTGCTTTTACCAATTTTTACAATAAATAGTGACAAAATTTTTTTAAGAACTTCATACCACTATTTTGAATATTTCTAAATAGAAGAGGGAACGCTCCCCTCTCTCAAGAGTGTCTTAACGGCATCAGCAGCCTCAGGTAAAGTGATTTATCTGGGAACCCCAACCTGGCCAGAAATACCTGTTATCCAATGTACATACTCTGTCAAAAATTTGGCCAGATCTTATTTTTATGAGGCTCTTTCTGCACTTTGGGCCCCTGAGCCATGCCTGGGTAAGCCCATGCATTAAGATGGCAACTCCACTTTAGTATATGGCTTTAAGTGTTGGTGAGCAAAGCAAAAAATGATATTCTTAAAATTGATGTTGCGGTTTTTTATTTTAGAGCTTTTTTTTATAGTACCGTCTTTTCATATTATCCTGGAGCAAGCTGGGCCATGGTAGAACAGCATCTGCCCTGCTTGGAGGCAATTTGGGTTCTTGTATTATGGGAATTTTGACAGCAAGTGGTGAAAGTGTGTGAACACATGTGAAAAAAACACAAACACTCATGTCAATGAAGAGATAATGTTTCAGAGTGAAAAACAAAATTTTCCCCATTAAAAAAAAGAGAGTTCCAGAAACCTGAAAAGGAGGACAAAAGGGTGAATTTTCTAAAATGTAGGAGGATGCTTGAAATGACATCAAAAAGAAGGACTAGTAAGGTCTTACTAGACCTGTCTAGTAAGTCCTGTTTATATGTGTAAAGTTCGGGTTTTAAAATGGGTGGTTTGGTGAATAAAACCTGATTAGCAACTTTTTTCCCCTCGTAGGGAAAAAAGTGGAGGAAAGATTTGCGCCCTCTTCTTTGGTGGATTTTTGCCATTTCACCATAATTCTTCACAATTTTCCCTTATTGCTGAATGAAAGAAAGAGGCTTTTTCCATTTCCCATGTAAATGGAGCTTTACGCAACTTAAAATATGGTTTGGTTATGGAAAATAACCTTATCAGTGTACCCAAGAAAAAAAGAGAGCTCTGAAATTCATTCTCACCCTAATATCCTATATTTTTTATTTCACATCTATTCACAGTTTATTATTTCACATCTTGATTGAAAAACCTAAAAATGAATGATTTCAAACATTTCAAGCCATGGATAAAAATTTCAGTGATGAAAATGAAAAAACTCACATTTTCACCCAATTCTTTGAGCACGCTACTCAAGGGCATCCAAGCTTCCTCATTTGTGTTATCCAAATCAAAAGCTTTTTGATAACATTGTTTGGCCTTCCTATAATACGAAAATAATAATTACTATAAAAATTATAGTTGCTGTGCAAATAATATGGATATTGCAAAGAAAAAATAAAAATACATTGCCATTTGTCAAGGTGGAATCAGGTTCACATCAAATCTTTTCCCTACCCTCACCAAGAGCAAAAGACGATATGGAAAATAATGGTCCAGTTCAAGAAAATGCATGATATTTCTGAGTAATGCAGGCCGGCATACAACATTTACTCCCACTAATTTTGCTCACCTTACAAATGTGCATCACTTTGCATGCGTAGCCAGGTAAAATTTACAAGATTAAAGTCAAAATTTTTTCATGTCTCAGAACCTTAGAACTATATTTTGCTTTAAGAGTTTTTCTTTGCAAAAGTAACATTTTTTACTATTTTCCGATTTTTTTATGCATTAAAATAGCATAAAATTAAATTTGAAATACTTTTTCTTAAAAACATAACCCTGAGCAGATATTAAGACCAACCTCCTCTGCCAATTTTTTATGAGAATGACAATTAGTCCTATGATAATCTAAAAAAACTTTAATGCATATAAAATGTAACATTCAGATATATAATGCATTAACAAATTAACATTAAAACCTAAAAATAAGGAAAAAAAGCACTCAAGGTTACCTTTTGTCATTTAAAAACTGCATATAATAATGTCCTAGATATATGAAATTTCTTGAAAAGTATGGGTCAAGTTCCACAGCCTGGAATAATTTTTTCAAACAGCATTAGCATCATGAAACCTAAATAGCTGGATTTACTAGTACAGTGGAATATCAATTTAAGAGTGATTTGCAAGACGAGAAAAAATTTTAAACAAATTTTGACTCAATATATGAGCAATGTCTTGTGCGACAAGCAAAAATTTAGAATTTTTGTAACTTATTTTGACTTGATAAACAAGATATGTCTTTCAATACAAGTAGCCTGCATGCTAAAGACTCCCAGACAAGTCCTAGTCTATATGAGGCTTTGCCTTGTCAGTTGAACATCACATGATGACAACTAAAAAGTCGAAGATTTGCTTCCTCTTACTGTGGACAAAACCATCTTAACGAGTAAAGAGGCCAAGTTCAAGTATTTTTTCAGAACTCCTTTTTATTTTTATAATGAAAGATCAAAGTGAAAATTATATTGTATTCATATTTGTGTGTAATAATGGAACCCTTCAATAGTTTGAGCGGCCCTTGTTTGATTTGGGCCCATTCGTTCAGATGTCACTCTGGTTACGGGAGTGGCATTCAAAATACAAGTCCATGAAAAATTGTCTTGCCCCCTGTTTGGGTGTAAATGCAAGTGGAGATTCCAAAGTAAAGCCTATGCTCTTCTGTATCATTAAAAAAATTTATATCTTTTCAAGAAGAAAATATCTTCTTGAAAAATGACCCATGTATAAGCCAACCCTCCCACCACATTAAGGAACAAATTTCCAAGGAAAAAACTTGGTCTAAACATGAGTATATACTATAATCCTAAATACTTAATTAAAGAAATTCCCGAAAACAGAAGTCCTGACTGAATTGTTGATGATTACAACATATTGTCTTCACAAGCCAAGCCCACATAGTGTTGCAACTAAGGGTGGGGGGTCTAGTGCTCCAGGCGCTGGACTAGAGGGGCACCAAGTTCACCCTTTTTAACTGCTACTTCTACATAACATGGGAGAGTCAAAATGTGTGCTTGCCCTAGCTGACAATGTATCTAGTTGCGACCTACCCATATAAAAAATACTAGCTGTTACCCATGGCTCTTCTAGTGTGAATTTTGTAATCTAAAAATTCTACTTAATGATCCCCCCCTTTAGGGGTTCAATTTTGAAAAAAAAATATCTTAGTGAGTGTCTACATTTTAAAATGAAATTACTGACCAAATTTCATGCTGGATTGTATTCATTTGACACTGTTGCACACTTAAAAAAAAAAATTCTGTACCTTTACAAATAACCTCAAAGCCTTGTCGGTCTGTTTCATTTCCCACAGTACCCGGCCAATAAGATGTAATGTGAAAGCAGATTCTTCAAGTGTCACTGACTGCCTGAGTCTTTAGATTCATGAAAAATAAGATGCAAGATATGTCAATGATCACTGACTTACAGCAAAATATATCCATTTTTAATATTGATTATTGATATTGACATCTATTTATTTATATATTTTATTTTCCATTTTTGTCTCCACAATCATCTTATGTACACTCAAGGGTAATAAAATTCAAATTTAAAAATTTGAAGTAAATTTTGAGAAGCCATTCTTTATGTTGGTACCAGGATTTGAACCCAGACCTGTGAAACCAGAGATTGATATTTTAAACCAGTGGTCCCCAACCTGTTTGCAGGCAACCTGGAAATGACTATAAAATTGCTATATAACAATGGTAGCAAGCCATTCAAGGATTACGTCAGCATCAATGGGGAAGGAGGGGGGGGGCGGGTTGACTGATGTTTACGTTGTCATCAACCACCCTTTATAAAAATATGAAATATTCTTAATGTCATCATTACCGGGACTGAAAAAAAAAGGGAAAACCTTTCCTAGTTTGTGGGTACCTGAAAACTAACATCCCCCCCCCACTACTGATAAGTCTTACAAATACAAATACAAATACAACGCCACAACAGGCAAATTGCCCAACGAGGCGGCCGACTTAAGAACATCATGGATCCCCGAGCCATTTTTTGGAGGCCCTACCTACTACTACTACACCACACATGTGCCCCGCCCACACACACCCCGGAACCCCCCAACGAATCGGTACATGCGGGAATGTGCGTGTACGTGTAGTGAAACCTGACGTGAAGTTTTGTTGTTTCTCTGTAATGCTTGTTATGTGTAGTGCTGCCATCTGCCACTAGTTGTTCTAACTATGAGTGAAGTGTTATGATTGAATGATTTATTGTTGTAGGACTGTTGCTCTCTGTGGCGAGACTTTTTAACGGGGAGATCGGCTCGCATTTGCGCCTTGAAGTTGGGAACCACAGAAAACCAACTTCAGCCGACCACCACTGTGGGGTTCGAACCCGGATCCTCGCATCGCGAGTCCGTCACTATAACCACTCGACCACCACAGCGGCCTCCTTCTCCAGACCTCTTAGACCTCAAGAGATGCTCCCCCCCCCATATATTTTCTCACTTATAAAGTGGGGAGTCTGCTAACATTTTTACATCCACTCAGTGCATCACATGCGTTGTACTTTAGTGATTTGCTAGACTCCAGTACATAAATAGATACATGCTCTTCAAATGAAGGAGGTGAGGTTCACAGAGTGTGTGCATGGTGATTGGGGGAATTATTGTCTACTTTTGCCTACCCTGCCCCCCTATGTATATTCTCGAAAGGCAATCCCAATCAGAGGCGAATACAGGATCGGGGGGGGGGGGGGAGGGCACAAAAAACTTAGGGGGTGGATTGCAATGAATTTCTTAAAGAGAAATTTTGAGTTCTTAGCCTTAAAACAGCATTGAAATGAACAGAAATTGATTATAATAACATAAAAAGGTATTTTCTTTCAATATTTCAATTAAAAGAAATTTCCCATCAAAAATAAATTTTTAATCATCTGTGGGGGGGGGGGGGGAGACAAGGGGCTTGTGCTCCCCCGCGTACATCTTTGATCTCAATATACCTTAGAAGATAGGGGCAGAACTGACGAAATTTTGTTGAAGGGAGGAGGGGAGATTTTTGCTGACAGCAGGGGGGTTCAAAAAAGGCTCAAAATCTGCTGACGTAATACTTGAATGGACCCTTAACTGTACATGCATATCGTAAACTTCTTTCTGGAAAATTTCTATGAATTATAAGAATTATTATGCAGAAAAGAGTTTGGCAACTATAATTTAATGTGTAAATGTATAACGTGTTTTTATGCATGACATTAACTTGCTGTAATTATATAATTAATTAATGTGCATATGCATAATAACAACATTAATGTACATAATTGTCTGTTCTGAAACACCAAATAGTCACAAATGTAAAATAATCTCAAAGAACGATACTTAAGGATATCAGAGTTATGCATGTTTTTTGTTAGAGAAGCCCTGCAATCTGTCTTCCATATTGAAAATAAAAATGAGAGACGCCCGAATTCGAATGGTAACAACTATGTTACAGTAAATGAAATAGTCCTTTTAACAACAAATTTCACATTTGTGCCTGCCACCCTCACAAAAAATTCCACACGAAAGCTGGAAACCGCCGCTTTAAGCACTTAGATAACCAGGCAGAGTAAATATTACTGAAATCAATCATACATGGATATTATATCGGAGAGGGGCAACAATCCTTCATTTGACATACAAAAATCACACTTGAATTTATTTTGAACAAATTTGAGGATAAATGATAAATTTGGATGAAACCACTAATGTTGGGGGAATTTTGAGATGAAAATTAACTTGTACCAACCATGAGTCTCTGCCCTGAGAGAAACTATCTATCAATTAAAAAAATAATTTATACACAAATGTTTGCAAAGCAGAAACAAGAAAACCATTTATAATGGTGTGTTTCACTCTACAACACAAAACTTGTTGTACCATGAAAATGAATATTAAACTCATAAGAAAAAACCTTTATCATTCACAATGACAAATATAAAGATAAAAAGTAGAAAGAGGTCACACTAATATTTTGATCATGAGAAAAAGATTCTCACCTAATATGAAAAACATTATCACAAATCAAATAAATTACTTTTCTAAGGCAGCTGCATGTTCTTTTCTAAGGATATGCAAATATCCTTCCAATTGCAATCGAACAGCCTCGTTTTCCAATATTGAATACAATTCCGAATATACCTGCAAAAAAAAAAATTAATCAAAGACATTTTTTTTTAAATATTGTTATTGGATATAAAATTGAAGGATCACCCTGCTCGAAAAACCCAAGTAGATATGGCTTTTACAAAGAAAAAATTTTCAACTTATTCACATGTACATAATATTGGCCTGAAATGCACAATATGCAATATATGGAAAATTCAGAATTTTAGACTTTGTTTTACTTTTTGAATTGACAGGCAAAAATTTGGTTGAATATAAAAAAATATATACAGGGCGATTCAGAAAAGATGGGAAAAACTTTAAGAGGTGGTAGTACACAAAAAAAAAACAATGTGTGTGTGTGTGCGGGCATGCGTTCTACCACCTCTTAAAGTTTTTCCATCTTTTCTGAATCAACCTGTATATATTTTAGTGATATTTCATTAAATTAACACAAGTAGATATCACTAATCAAAAAGGTCACTAATTTTTTTCTAATAAATTTAATATATATATATATATATATATGTATGTAAGTGAATATACAATCAAACCTCATGATCACAAAACTGAAAGGTAAAAGGATCAGGAAAATTATTTTATGGTGCCCAATAAAATTATAAAAACTTTTACTTTTTGACGGGACCAAACATGTTTCATATGAAGCAATATTTTGCATCAAAGAAGTTTGAATGTACAACACAGGTATACAATATGTATGTATGTATGTATATATATACCACAAAAAGAATTATTTTAAGAAAAAGGAAAAATATTGAATTTTATGAGAGTGAAATAGAACCTATGCAGTGGGTCATCATCAGGGGAACCCCATGCATGGTTCGAAAAGAGGGAGTGGAGGTTTCTACTAATCGTTCAAAAGATACTCCTCATTTTTATCTTTTTTTTTCTCATGTATTTTTATCCTACTATATATATATAATGTACTTGCCTGTTGAGCTTTTTGAGCATGCCCCATTTCTAGTAGTGTATCACAGAATGCTCTCAGGATCTCTGCACTGCGGCCCAAATACTCAACACACTGCAGATGTTTAAAAATTCAAGTAAATATCAATTGATTACAAATTTTGATGAATGACAGGATACTCAAAAACCTCCATCTATCAACATTGTCCACAAGCTACAGCGACTGTAATAATTTATAAAAGTAACAAGATCAAATATTTTGTGAGAGATAAGTACATACTTTTTCTATTGACTTCAGGGAAGCTTCCCAATTTCTGCTTGCGCAGAATGCTTTTCCCAACACAAGATAAAGCTTTCCAATCAAATCAGAAGCAGCACCAGCGGCTAGAGCAACTTTTAATCCTAATCACAAAATTTATACTTGAGAAGTAACATAATTTCATGCGGAATAAAATACTATTTTGGTATTTTAAAAATTACATTGAACTTGAAAATTTACTCTTAATAATCATTAAATAAAGCCAAATGCAGTTAACGGCACTTAGTACAATCATGGATAATGTTATCATTTGGGTATTGTTATCACTTTTGCAAAGAAAGGAGCAGACCAATGTCATAACATGGGAAAAAATTTATTTTTAGTTATCAGGAATTGAAAGTGTGCCCAAACTTGATGATCAACGTATTGCGCCAGATAAGAAGGTTAATAGTTAAATATTATTAACTCGCTGAAACTGAAAGTCATGATTGCCACAAATAAAGCAAAATGATACATAAAAACATTACACATACCACTTTTAGCACTGTTTTCAGAATCTGAATTAAGATGTAAAATCAGTTGCACATTCGATAAGATGAGCCACGCCTTGGGGTAATTACGCTTCTTACTGACTCCTTGAATGAATAAGAAAGACAAAATAAATAAACTTGTAAGGAAAAACATGAAACATTGCATAAAGAATTAAAAATTGAAGGTTTAAAAAAATGAAATTCAAATACAGTGAAAGTGCTATAGAGTCTATGCTTGTTATAATGATCCCAATAGCCTCGTCAAAAACTGACATTATATCAAAACGAAAACAAATAGAATGGTTGTTACACACGAAAACATTCTGTACTTATCATACTACTTTATCGCACACCAACTCTGATCATGTATCACTATACAATATGGCAATTTCCAACCAGTGGAGCTGGGTGGGAAATGAAGGCTCCATCCATCGGTAGTTGCCCTAGGCTCGGTAAGTAAAGAACTTGCTTCTGACATTCTATGCCTGGATTCAAACCCATGAACCTTTACAGTAACCTTCATAGTAGAAGATGAGCATCTTACCACTGCGTCACTCGGGTGCTAACTTATCATACTGGTCATTGTAACAGAACAGTCACTATAACACATGGTCGTTGTAAAAAGTATTGACTGTATAAAAATGCTCAAGGGACAGGAGTAGGCATTATAAAGGAACTTCATTGTACAAACAAAAATACAAGGTACAAAGTGGCACACAGAAGCTTATTTCTATATCAAATGCATTATATATACAGATATATTTATGCACTTACACACAGATAAACAAACAAATCAATCACAACATCTAAAACACCTTTTATACAAGGCATAATACCTTTTCCTAACAGGGAAAGTGCATTGACATAGTCTTTCTGAATGACTGACTGCAAACCTTGAGCAATGTTGAGAAGCCATTCAGATACCGAACAATCCTCTGCTAATGATAAAATTTCTTCGAACCTGATCAATACATTACGAGTACCTGTTGAGAAAAAATTTTCAAATAATCATATTCTAATACGAGTACATTTTATTCTTCGTGTTTGTTTTTTAATATGCATATCAGAGGTACGATGATTTAATAATGTTACTTTGAAATCAATACTATAGATCTTTGTATATAAACATTTAAATCTTTGTATGAAACATTTAAATCTTTGTATGAAACATTTAAATCTTTGTATGAAACATTTAAATCTTTGTATGAAACATTTAAATCTTTGTATGAAACATTTAAATCTTTGTATGAAACATTTAAATCTTTGTATGAAACATTTAAATCTTTGTATGAAACATTTAAATCTTTGTATGAAACATTTAAATTTTACACTGTAGAACAGTGGTACCTGATCTTTTCCTTTCCTGATGAGAATTCTAATTATCAGAAATATTATTTTCATGGGAAAAGTTTTCAAGTTCAAAAAAAAATTATTTTTGCATCAGCATAAAATAATAGTTTACTTTTAAAATACATACAATTAAAAATATATATTTTTAATGGCAAATTATTATAATTACTTATGTATGAATCTACTGAGGCTTTCAATAAAAACTCTAGGCACGAGGGATGGCCGGTTTTCATAATAGCGTAAGCAAGTTCAATACTCTCGTCGTGCTTATTGTCCTGGGGGGGGGGGGGAAAGAAAAAAATTTTCATGTAATTTGTACATTGCATCTTTGCATAATTACATAGTATATTTGAATATCAGCTTAAACCAAATTTTAGATGTTAGAGGATTAGGCAAGATGAAACTCAGATAACATATGTTTATAATATGATTAATATTATTCTGTTTATGTACTTTATGAGTTACACATCACATTAGGAATTCAATATTAAACAAATATGCCTTTGGAAAAATAATTTAATTCAAATGCTAACCTTATATAGGGGTGCAATACAAGATTCAATCAGACTTTTGCAGTCCATGGCGGAAAAAAAAGATGATGCTGCAATTTTATCAAGGACTTTGATACGCTGAAAATTCAAAAGAAAAAAAAATTAACTGACTAATTTGTTGCCAATATAATATTATATACAAATTTAAAATATGTAAAAAAATAAATGCTTTTAATGATTTTTATGTATTTACCAATACTGCATATAAATCCTTTTTACAAGCTGCAGCGAAAACTTCCTTCAAAATTTTGTAATCTTCTTCTGGACTTGTGCTCTCAACCACATGTGACTTTAAATCCAATGCTTCGAGTATCTTTTATGCATAAAAAAATTATATTAAATTTTGTAAATTTTTATTAGAACACAACCATTTATTCTGCAAACTTTAAAAATTAACAAAAATATGAAAAATAAAACACGATAGCTTGGATAGCAGTATATGCCAAAATAATCTATATATATATAAAATTGATTTTGTGTGTGTGTGTGTGTGTGATCTCTAAACCAATCTACCAATTCACCAATTCAACTAATCCATAATTTTAGACTGATTGTCGACAAATTTTGCATGTATGCCAAACAGGACCCAACTTGAATGATAAGCCACTTTAAAAGTTCCTCAGATCTGGGCAAAAAAAGTGTAGGGCAACAATGGTTCTTGAGCATCAACAATGACTTTTGGAATATTTATTTTGACTACTGTGGGTTTTTAACAATGTGTTTCAGACATGTATATGCCTTTACAATGGTTTGCCATTTCTTTAATGCTGCAGTATATGCAGAAAACCTGGGCAAAACAATAGGATAACGATAACATTGATATAAATCATATGTCAGTGTCTGCCACATACCCAAAAGAAAATTCTGTGATATTCCCTAAACTTATTTTATGACACTAATGATTTAGCACTCGTTATTTGACAATGCTGATGATTTAACACTCATTATTTGGCGTCATTTATGACTTAACAGTCATTATTTGACAATGGCGATGATTTAACACTTGTTATTTAGCAATTTAAAATTGTTTTTTGGCGACATTAGCAATTAATACTCATTATTTGGGAAAATCGCTCTTTTACTAAAAAAATTATACATTTCTTTGAGATTTGGTGAAAGGACGATAGGTAATAGAAATTCAGGTTGTTTTTATCGCTCATTGTAACAACTTTTTTAAAAACAGAAACTGACTAGCATTCATGCTTTAAAGATGGAACCATTGAAACTATTTTTAGCCCCCCCCCCACACCAACCACCGCTGAAAATCACAAAATGCCGTGATTTTTTGGGGATAAAGTCGAGCATGGGAACTTGCGAAAAATTTAAAAATCAATTTGTAAAAACATTTGTGCCATTCTTTCTCATTTCATGACTTCTTTATGATGGTAGACATTCTGTATGTGTGCTCACCTTGTGGCTTGCAAGCCAAATGTGGCCCATTTATCCATCTCATGAGGGTGGCACTGCAATTTCAAATTTAACATGCAAATTAATATAAACAATAGAATACTCAAAAACTGAAAATATTCTAACTCAAACAGAATATTCCTAATTTTGTGTGCCTCCCCCCAACTAAATGATTGATTATATCCCATTTATTGGCACTTGGGAAACAAAATGCATCTGCTATTTCTTCATTGTGGTATTGAGACAATCCCTCCTTCAGATAAATAAGTTTCACTGATTCCTTGAAAAACTTATTGAAAACCAATGAGACAGTATATTAAATTATGAAATCTAAAATAATGTCAGCAGACACATGAACTGAGTGAAATGTTTAAAGGTCCGCAGACCAGCATTTGAAAAACATTGACCAATCCCATGATACAGAAGAAAGCATTCTCTTTGATACAGAAGAAAGCAGTAATTTTCATAACTGAATTAAAAGATTAAACAGGTTTATGCAAAATTTCCTGAAACTTTGTCGATTTTGAGCAGACTTTTAAAAGAAAATAACGATTATCAAACAAATCAGCAGGATAAATAGTTCTACTTATAATATCAAGAAGTTTCAGCTTACCAGAGAAATGTAAAGGTTAGTAACAACAGAAAACACATGATGAAAGTTTTGGGCAATAAAATGGCACTTAAACATTACAATCCAAAAGAATTATTTCCCATTCACACTTACTTTTTCAGGATCACCTAGTTCTCTCGATGTTGCCAGCAATTTATTCATTGATTCTAATTGTTTTGTTTTATCCCTACATAAAGAAAAGATTGTATTTTACTTAAAATTAAAACAAACAATTTTGCATAGGGGAAAAAAACCTTGTTATAGTAACTTAGCCCTTTCAGTGGCAATCCTGAGATATCTTGCCAAACTTGATATGCTTCATCACTGTCACCATGATATATTTCATCAAACTTGATCCACTTTATTTCTGTCACCCACAGATATTTCTAACAACGCAATAAAGCTGTTTTTACAATAAAACATGTTTAACCCCCCCAACCAATCAATTGCCAGCGGGCGAAGCCAGCTATTGTTCAAGGTTAGATAAGGAGGAACAAGAAAAAAGAGAGAAATATATGCTCAGTATGAATAATACAAAACGATTTTTTTTTTCCAAAAAAAAAGTATTTTTCTTCCTGTTACATGCAGTCTTTTTCATTACACAAAATGTGTAATTATTACACAATAAGTTTGCTTAATTTAAATAAATGAGTCCATCATTTTTGTATTTTGTAAGAAAAAAGTGTGAGAAACACTTACTTCGATAAAAGCTTCACTACTTTCTGCAGAGTATCACATAATGCTGACTTATCGTCCTTTTTTTCGTAGAAACTGCATAAGCCCTAAAATATTTTCACAAAAATAAACTTGAAGTGTGAACTTTCTCCTATATCTTAAATACTGGTTGCGCTGAAATGGAAATAAGTACAGTGATAAACAAAGAAAGAGAAAAAAAAGATCAGATAAGTTGGATTGATTCTGTGACAGTTACCAGTTACACAGTCGAACCCAGATTTAAAAAAGGATTAAAAAAATTGACTATTTCATTTCTTAATAATGAAAACGTTTATCATGATCAGAAGCATAAACACACTCGAAACAGCAAATTTGAAAAGACACTTACATTGGGATTGCTATTACAACTTATTTCTGGTAAGAATTTTCTGCGAGTGAGAGAGAGAGAAAATTTATAAACTTCAGGAAGAAAACTGCTTGATAGAAGTATATTTGGTACGTCCAACACTTTTATGAAATTCTGTTGAAATTGTTGTGAAATTGCTTACCATTGCTGTGAATAGTTTCGATAAGTGAAAAACACTCTTTCTTCAGATGACTCGCTATTTTGCTTGTCAAAACAGAGCACAAACTTTAAGTAACTTTATTTCTTTACTGAAATCCAAATCCAAACATGTGGAGAGCACAATGCTTTATAGCATTGGTGTGCATCAATTGGACACCGAAATCTTCCCACGCACACTCCGAAAATGGCTTTATCGTCTCCTTTACTCAAGAAGGAAATGATTCCTGCTCCCTCCTCCTTTTTGTTTGTCTCTAAAGAAGAGCTGAAGGTCAAATCTTGGGAAATAAAATCTTTAGATTGTAGTTATGGGTGACCAGAAATAAGAAAAAATTTTAGAATACTGTTGTTTGAAAAAAAAAATTTCCCATCGAAAGTTTTATTTTTTAAATGGAGGGGGAGGGGGGTTGATCTTTATTTTTGTCAGAATTTCAGAAAAAATTAGTTAAATCAAGGAATTAGTTGAATCAGTGTTCGTTTATCAGGGTCTGATTGTATGTCAAAAGTGTTTAACGCTGGAATACCAACTAAAAAGAAAGCCGATAAAAACGGCATATTAAGTGTCTATACCTCTATGTCTCTGAGATGTAGAGTTAGGTATTATGGGTTTAAGCAGTCAGATACTTAGCAGGGAAAAAACCTTGTTTATTTGCTGTGTTGGGGTTACTCAACAGGTAAAATATGACGAGAGGAAAAAGAAAAGCAAAAAGTTGAAGTTGCTTAAAGAAGAACCTGGTACCTAATTTAGAAGTTCACTTAATACCAGTTTAGAGAATAATATGCTAATATGCTTCCAATAAAAAGCAGTCATTATCAATAGTAGCAAGGCACTGAAGAAAGGTATTCACAGTTACAATTAGCTATGGCAATAACATTTGACTGAGACTGGTGGAGAATTTTGATATAAATATGTGTACTTTCATCATGGGAAAATAGTTATTCATTATAAATGACAAAATACAATGGTGCCTCACAATTTAGCACCCTACCATTTGACACTTGAGTTCCATGGGATTACACGTCTAAGAAACTGTCCAATTTGTTTCTTATCAATAATTTCTTGTTAGATTTTTTTCATTTGTTTGTTCCCGCTTATAATTCTGTGTTTTTATGCTCCCCCACATTTAATTGGTTTTTTGGGAAAGAATGGATACAAAAAGAAACAAGTGAACAGAGGACTGATACAGAAAAGAATCCCACCCAGTTAAACATTAAGAAAGAGGAAGAAAATTGGGGGAAAGGGTCGAGTAATTATAGATGCCTTGTAGCGTATAGGAATACAGTATCCTTGGACCAATTGCAACAATGTTTTGACAATCAAGAGAAAATAGAATTCACCTGCCAAGCTAGAAGTTGGTCTTCTTGCAATTCTATAGCTCTGCGGAAAGCTGCTTCTGCTTGTTCCATCTGATCAGTTTCCTGAGCCGCAGCGCCGAGAAAAACCCAAGCATTGTAACTTTCTTTATCTGCTTTTAATATGGCCTAATAAAACAAAAATGTTAATTTATCAAAAACTTTTTGCGTGGGGGGAAAAAAAACTTTGAAAATTCAATTGCAAAAATATTCAGATCATTGTCATTTCTTTTTTTTCACACCAAAGCCATTTTCATGCACGAGGGCTAATTAGACTAGGATATACAGTTTGTAACTAATTTTAAACAGCTTTTTTTCCATGTCTTTAAAAGAAAGATTGGTGTATTAAATGCTCAAAGTAGAAATTTTTGAAGTAGTAATTGGCCTGCCAAATTTTCTTGCTATAATTCTCCTTTCTCAAGTGGAATTTTTAACTGTGTTAGGAAATTTAAAATATTTGACAATATTTTCAATAGGTTTCCAATGGCTGTGAAATTTCAGAACAGGCTCCAGTGTGTAGCAGGAGAATATCTCATCAATCTTGCCATACACTTCAAATTATTATAGAAAACATGCTTAGTCATTGTTTTCTGTACATATAAAATTGCTTTTCTGTCTAAGCGCCAGTCTGTCTACTTTTATGTTCCCGATACAAATCTAGTGTTAATGACTAGGGCTTGACAAATCCTTTGATTGTCAATGATATTTGACACACAATGGACAGTTTCTTTGGTAAGAAAAACGTTTAAAAGCATCACTTCATTTCACTCTTGGTGACTTCTCATTATTCTTTGAGATCTTTCTCTAGAAAAAGAAAAAAAATTGCCAACACATTGACGAAAAAAAATTGCCAACACATTGACAAAAACAAATTATACTATAACTGTTCCAATTATAAATTTTCCTCATACCTTGCAATGCTTCAGAGTAGTTTTGTATTCTTTAGCTTTGATGGCATCTCTTGCTTCTTTCAGAGCGGCTTTTATTTCTTTTGTATCCATTCTAATACAGACAAAATAAAAATTTAAAAAATTGTTTTCACACATTTCTCATATAGGCTGAGTAACATTTAAAGCTTACTGCGAACTGTTCACATTAGGCCTTTTTTTTAAGTTTTAATAAAATCTGGTACTTTCCAAAAGTATTAGACATACACATGGTTCCAACATGCTGTATGCCGACTGGTATATCCAGCTCCAGAATAAATCCCATTGTTATTTTTAACCCAAAATTCCACTACAAAAAAGGAGGTCCCCCCCCCCCCACATCCTGGACAATTGTCTTTCTTTCTAATCAAGCACAACTCCGGCCTATCACCATGGGCCAAATACTACCAAATGAGTTATACAAAGATTTTTTTAACAGCTGGCTGATGTGAAGATATAATTTTGAAAAAAGAGAAAATTCAACTGTCCCTGCGGGAAATCGAACCCACGTTCTTTCACTTTTTCGGTGAACGCTCTAGACCACTAGACTACAAAGGCAACGAATATCTCAATCTTTCCTTGGAGCTCACGTGCACTAAATGGGACCGTACATGGACAGTCGGATCTAACTCAGGCCAAAGCTCACAATTGCTGACAATGCCACCAGATGGCGACTTATCTGAGGATGTCACTCTCCGCTATCCATACAAAGGTTTTTTTAACAGCTGGCTGATGCGAAGATATATTTAGTTTTTGTATGAGTAGCGAAGAGTGACATCATCCTCGGATAAGTCACAATCTGATGGCATTGTCAGCAATTGTGAGCTTTGGCCTGAGATAGGTCTCACCGTCTATGTACAGTCCTGTTCAGTGCACAAGCTCCAAGGAAAGATTGAGATATTCATTGCCTCTGTAGTCTAGTGGTCTAGGACATTCACTAGGAAAGTGAAAGGACGTGGGTTCGATTCCCTGCAGGGACAGTTGAATTTTCAAAAATATATCTTTGCATCAGCCAACTGTTAAAAAACCTTTGTACTGATAGCGGAGAGTGACATTATCCTCGGACAATCAGTTATGCCATGCCAGAAGTGTGCATGTTCACCTAATAGTCTGAAATGGGTGTTTAGTGCGCACGTTCACCTAATAGTCTGAATGGGTGTTTAGTGTGCACGTTCACCTAATAGTCTAAATGGGTGTTTAATGTCCTGTATGAATTTTTTAGTGCTGCCATCTATTTCTCAAACTATGAGTGAAGTGCAGTGATTGAATATTTATACGGTTGTAGATACAAATATTCTTAGAGCAGGGCTCCCTCTGCAGTTCTTCTTCTTCTTCTTCTTCAATTATACAGGGCTTTATGCCTTCGGGCCATCCCCTGTTAGAGAAAGAAACTTCCACAAGAGCAATAGAATATGTTATAAAAATGTACTAACGAAAGAGCTTTCAACAATCACAGAACACATAGAAATTTCAGCAATTTCCATTCTTCCTTCTTCTTCAGAAGGGTATGAAAAAAAGAAAAAAAAAAAAAAAAAAAAAAAACACAAACCAGACGAAACAAACGCAGATGGAGATGTTATATGAGATGGAGAAGAAGTCTTCAGGCTTAGGGGACGATGCTAAGCCGCTTTAAAATGATATGATGACATGGAGTCCCTGGATGAGTGTGTGGTAACAAAAAATGAAACCAAACAACCAAGGTAGAAAAAGACAAAAAACCAAACGAGAAAAAGAAAGAGGGGGAGAGAAAAAAAAAAGAAATAAAAACTCAAGAAAAACGTTGACTAAGGGTAACAAACCTCTCAAAGCAACAGATAATGTTCTCAGGTCTGCCTGAACAGAACTCGGACCAACACCTAACTGGTGGAGAAAGAGAATTAAAAGTTGAGAACCGAACCTGGGAGAACCTAATACAAGAAAACAAAAAGTGAGAGGAAGTTTCAGGAATCTTGCATTGTAGACAGAGAGGGTTAGCCATTTTCTTAATACGATGTAGGTATTCGTTCAAGGGAGCTCTATTGCAAATAAGTTTGTAAAATAAACATTCCAGCCTTCTATTCGAAAACAAAGGGGAGAAGTTCTGGCAGCAGTTATAGAAGGAGCTAAACTCAGGAATAGATAAGAAAAGAGCATTGCGAATATTTTCCTTGAAGTGGCGATAGTAAAGAGAACGAATGTCCTCTACATAAAGGCTAGAAGGTAGAAGATCAACAGTAGTAGAAGCTACAGTACGAACATGATTGTCAATAGTTTCATTAATGGCAATGCCCGAATGACTTGGGACCCAGATTAGTGATATGCTGTTAACCAAAGAACTAGTATGAACCAGTTGAGCATACAGTAGGTGAGTCACCGTAGATGAATGAATAGAGAAATTGTCGAGAGCCATGATGACTGATTTGGAATCCGTAAATATGAATATTGAAGAATTAGACGATTGAATGAAGGATCTAAGACCTAAAGTAATAGCAAGGGCCTCCGCAGTGAAAACTGAGGAGTCTTTATTAATGAACCAAGACTTGATAACTTTTGTAACCAAACAGAAAGCTCCACATACCACTTGAGATGATTTAGACGCATCCGTAGCAATTACATGAGCATTCAGCGGCAGAGACTCAATGTACTCTTGGAATATTGTTTGATAAGGGATGGTAGACTTAGTTTTTTGAAAGTTAAGACCCTCCGATATGAAATAGATATTTGAGGGTATCCACGGCCAAAAAGAATAAATTGGACGCAGCATGGACCTGTGGGAAAAACCAATGGTATTATTGAACTGTGATATTTTCCTAGCCAAAGATGGCGAGAGGCGACAAAAACCCGAATCTATATGGTTAGAGTGACCCTGCGTGGGAGAGGCTGTGGCAGAAATACAAGATAACCCAATCCTGAAGAGAATGGAATCCTGAAAGGAGGGTAGGGCGAGAATGGTTCTGAGTTTATCTATGCGAGTTGACGTAGGGAGGCCTAAGATAGATCTCATCGAGGAGTTATAGATTGTGTTTATCTTGGTGAGAGAAGATTTGGCTGCATTAAACCAGGCCACAGCTCCGTAACCAATGGTACCTCCAATGATGCTCATTAGCACAGGTTTGAGGAACTTGCAAGGAATATTTCTTGATGAGTGAGAGATGGAGCGACAAATGTTTAAATATAGAGTGCCCTTAGAACGCAGAGATGATAATTGTTTTTTCCAGGTGAGAGTACAATCCAGATGAACACCCAGAACTTTCAAGTACGGATCAAACGGAATGGATTCGCCATTAATGTTGAAAGAAGGAAAGTATGGAGGTCGTCTCCGTGAAAAAATAGAAAAACGAGATTTGGATAGAGAGATGCACAATCCACTATTTTCAGCCCATCTGAGAATGTTAGGCAAGGTGTTCATCAATCTGAACTCAGCATACTTCCCATCTAACGCATTCATCTGAAGGAAAATATCATCAGCATACATAAAAAACTTAATGTCAGAATTAATATATGAGGTTATATCTAATGTGAACAGAGTGAAAAGTACTGGGGAGAGGGTAGAACCCTGTAAAAGACCGCAGTTGGGAGCAAAGGCACCAGATATGGAACCCCTCCAATGAATGACATGTTTACGGTTCGAGAGATAATTAAAGAGCCAAGTTAAAAATTTACCATGAAAGCCCAAGCGGGCTAATTTGGCAATGAGCAAATCATGCCTCACAGAGTCATAAGCAGCTCTCAAATCTAGAGCAATAATGTAGCTAGTATAGCCCCTTTGGAGGGCATATGAAATAGAGGACACCATATCTTTCATGCAAATCTCAGCACCAGTTTTTGGTCGAAAACCATAAAAATTTTTTGGAAAGAGCTCAAATCGTAATGCAATCCAGGTGATCCTAAAAAGAATGATTCTCTCAAAGATTTTGCTAATAGTGTTTATAAGGGTCAGAGGACGAAAGTTCTTCGGATCAGTAGTTGGTTTTCCTGACTTTGGAATAAAAATAATACGTCCTTCTTTAAAAGACGGCGGCACCAGCGATGAAGACCAAAGGGTATTAAAAGCATTCAGAAATTCAATCCCCTTATTTGGAAGGAGTTTGTACACCTTCAAAGGAACACCATCTGGACCAGGGGTAGTTGAACGACCAGAACAAATGGCTCTACGAATTTCCGTGGGAGTGAACGGTGCATCCATCTGAGCCTGGAACTCACGAGGAGGACCATAAAAAGTAACGGTTTGAGATCGGCCAGGTGAAGAGAAGTGGTAAAATTTTAAAAGTTGGATCTGTACGAGAGGCTCGACATAACTATTATTAGCAATCTTGAAAATATGCCGGGAATCATCCCAAGTTTTCGCCACGATATAACGGTGTCTACGCAAGACAGAAAAGAGAACTGAGGGCTGAGTAAAAGGATGAAGTTCTTGAGCCAGAGTCTTCAATCGTAGAATGCGAAGGTGGCGACGAAAAACCGAAGCTAATTTTTTATATTTAATCCAGTTGGCCTGAGAGGGCACACGGCGAAATAAGCGGAAAGCCCGTTTTTTTTCGATAAGAGCAATACGCCCTTCTTTATCCAACTTAAGCCAAGGTTGTTTCTTCCGGTACACAGAGTACCTAGCTGAGTTAACAATGGAAACAACATGATTGTAGATACTGTCGAAATCGTTAGTAGCGGGGATGACAGAGAGACCTGCCATTACTGCTGACCATTTAATGTAACGGAATTCCTGAGATATGAATTGTTTATTCAAAGAGACGGAAATTTTAATTGGCAAATGATCACTATTGAATAAGGATTCACAGGGAGTCCAGATAATATATCTATAAAGACCTGGACTACAGAAACATAAGTCGATATAAGATTGTGAGTCCTTGCTATAAAAGGTGGGGCAAAATGGAGGAACTAGACAAAGGTTATGATTAAGATACCAATTAAATAACATAGTACCTGCAGGAGATACAATATGTCCTCCCCAGTTTGGATGATGACTGTTGGAATCTCCGATTATGATGAAATTCCCAGAGATGTATGAGAAAATATTGTCAATAGCAGCGATATTGAAAACACCTGGAGGACGATAAAAATTTACAACATACATAGAAAAATTATTTAGAAAAACTTGAACAATCATAATTTCAAAAAAGGGGTCCGAAATTTTCCATATCAAAGATGAGGAAAGAGATGAATTTACCGCGGTCACTAAACCACCACCTGGGAGAAGTCGATCATTTCTAAAAATCTGAAAACCAGCAAGAAAAAAATGGTCCTTCGGTTCCAGAAAAGTCTCCTGTAAACATAACATATCATAGTTTAAACAAAAATTTCTGATAAAGGTTGACTTGGACTTGATGCCTCGGACATTCCATTGAAGAATTCTAAAATTCATATTATTCATAGTATTTTTTTTTTTTTGGAAAGGATTAACTAGAAAAATATATTGAACTGAAGAGAGGGAAAAAGCATCAAATTCACAGAAAAAAAAAAACAAAAAAAACAACACTTATTTTTGGGAGAGAAAAAGGAAATATCAAGCGATAAAAACACAATAGGAAAGGGAGGGGAAAAAAAATCAAACGAAGCTCGATTTGATCACAAAAATAAGAATACTGAACTCTTGTCAGCTCTAAATGAGGTAAAGAAAAACCATTATCAAACTCGATAACAGAGAGAAAGGAAAAAAGATCAAACGAGGAACAAACTTTAAACGAGAGGGGAAAAAAAAGGGGGGGGAGACAAAAACGAAATTAAGTGAAAAACTAGGTTCCAACATTTGAGGCCGAGTCATTTTTCAGTCTCTTAGCTAATCGTCTTTGTTTAACCCTTTCCGCAGGAGAAGTATAGAATTTATTCGATTCAGGATCTTGAGAAAAGTCACTATCATCATTATGCTCAGGGGGCAAAGGTTGATTGAAGATAGCAGTCGAAGGACCAGAAGTGTCCATATTTACATTCGAATTAAGTGGCGGTATTATATTCACCTTATGTACAGCTAGGTTAACCGAATTGACTATTTCGGGAATAAGCGCTCTAATAGAGTCATTCAGCGATTCCTGAAGACTTATTTTCAGATCTTTAAGTACAATTTCTTTGATGGCAGATACTTCCGCTTGGACCAGGGAACTGATCTCAGCCTTGAGAGCACTGAAGTCAGATGACATGGAAATGCTGGTCCGAGCAGCATATGAAGAGGAATTCATTTTACATCTTTCTCGAGCGATGTTTATTGGAACATGATGTTCGGCTTTATAGTGATATGCTTTTGACTCCAAGACATAAGCAGGGCACTGACGATCAGAGGCAAGATGAGTGGAAGCCTTACAGTTAATGCAGGAGATAGGGTTTTGGCAGGTTTCATGGTTATGATTTTGGCCGCATCGTTTGCAGATCTGAGATGATACTCTACAAAACTTTGAGCGGTGAAAGTAGCTCCAGCAGCGAAGGCATTGATTAGGACGCTCAATAAATTTACGTGGTCGAAATATCAAGAACCATAACTTTATTTCCAGCGGAATGTTCCTACCAAGAATCGTTACCAGAACAGTTTGTAAAGGAATTCTTTCTTTTATAAATCTTCGAATACCGATGACCTGTAACCCCTCCGATTGCAGTTCTTCCGCAATTTCCACTACTGCAATATCACACGGAATATTTAGCAAAAATTTGGAGGTAATCGAATCCTTCAAAAGGACCGATTTAACGGGAATGTTCAAAATCATATCTATTTTTTTTATCTCTTTCGCAGTGTGAATATTTTCCGTAGAGATTAACAGCTCACTTGAGCGTGTGAATCGAATCTCCGAGATGTGTTTAGGAACAGAGATTTTTGAGCAGATATCCTTTTTCAGGCACAAAGGCCTGGATCTGGGAATAATTTCTGCACCCGAAAACTTGAAAGTTAGCAAAATGCGAGGGGACTCACCAAAACCGTCCAAGATGTCTTCATCAGATAATAGAGTATTCCAATTATGACTTGTAGACGAGACTTTGTCTGCACTGCCCGCTGGCTGTGTATCTATTTGAACAGCCATAGCTGCACATTTGAAGGAGTCAAACTAGACCCCGGAAACGGGCAGAGCCCTAACCAAGAGCCTTGATCCTTCACTTCAGGAAATTAAATAAAATTACTCCTACGAATATAATAAATAAAGAAAACTGTACTTAAAGAGGGAAACACTAGTAAAAAATTAAATAAAGGGTAAGGCACAAACGCAGAGCGAGAGGGGCGTAACACCAACCACCACTAAACCGAGACCGTGTTCACGGCTTCTACACAGACGAGACCTAAACAGCCCTCTGCAGTGAACTTATAAGTGTAAAAGAATAAGATTTATCTTGAGCTGGAGTATTGCCAGCTCTACTTTTGTAGGGGGACACTAACTACTAAAAAAAACTATAAGCTCCAAAAAAAAAATTATGGACATAAAAAGGAAAGATATTACTTTATTAATTCTTTTTTTTTTTCGAACTCAATATCGAATCAAAAAAAGTTTCACTACTCACATTCAAAAACAGTATGTCATCAAAATCTCATTAAGTAAACAAATATAGCCTAATCGAATCGCCCATGACTTCATATTCTGATGAGAATTCTATTATTTTTTTATTAATCATTTATTTTACTTTTTTATATCATTTTCAGGATTTCCATGGTAATTTTATGAAACAAGACTCAATGATTAATTTTTTAAAATCATAATATTGAATAGTATTGCTATGACAATATTTAAAAAAAAAACGACGGGACGTTCCATTGACACGCAACTCATGTTGAAATGATAAATTCACTATTTGAATATTTTAAGGTTAGCTTGATAAAATTAAAATTTACACTTAAATGATTGGATGAATGGAATATTATTATAAAATGGTAAATCTGTCCCGTAAAGTGTGCGTTTTATGGTCACGGTATGTATAATCGATCAGAAATCGATAGTTAAGGTCGTATATCAGCTGATCTTAGTCTTTCCCCCTTCCTCCACCACCAGCTGTTGACAAACAGGAAACTTTTTCTCACGGAAGTGGTACTCATCTATATGATGCTAAATTGATATCTCTGGCATTAGCTTATTTACAATTAACTGATGTAATAAATTATTTTAATTAATATACTATAATCTATCTGTGATAATTGCGCTTACAATTGATAATTAATTAATTTTCAATCAATTTCTTGAAATGTATGAATTATCATGCTTTTCTTTATGTTAGATCTATTCGAGTGCTTCAAGGTTATTCTAACCCCAATTTAAAAAAAACCACATTAAAATAGTATTTTCATATTAATTTAAGTTAATTTTGTTTTGAACTTCATGAATTGTTGATGAATCCATTTTTTCCTTTGAATAATATCCATTATTTGTGAAAAGCTGGTGCATCTTTTTATGTTCATGATTAAGTGTAAAGATAATGGCAATGAGAAGATTCAAGTGATACTTTTAAAAGCATGAGTATTTATTTATACACACGGACAAGTTACACGTGGCATCCATTTTCTATCACGACACACAACTGCAAGAAGGAAAATGTTTGAATCTCTGACGATCCATAGCCAGATTAAAATCTTTGTCAAGGCGAAAAATGCTACAACGCAAAATGTGACATCGCAGAGCATTATCTATGATCGGCAAGTTTCTATCTATGTATTACAAGTTATTATGGGGTGCTTTCTTTGAAAATAGATGAGGTCTCATCAATTCAGGAAATTTCCACAAAATGTCAGTTACAGCACTATTTCTCGAGATTGTTTTTATTGTCGGTGAAGGTCCATTGTAATTAAAACCTTTAAAAGTGAGCGGATCAGTTGTGTTTGTTCTTGATATTGATAATAAGTTCATAGTGAACAAGGAAATCATATCTGATAATTTGTTCCTTAACGTCAGCAAGGGTGAGAAGTGGCATTTGAAATTTCACCATAGTTTCAGATCAAACTGCACTTGTTTCAAACCATAGGTAGATATATGGGATCTCTATTTGCACTGAAAAACTCAAAAGTTGTCGGATTGCTGTTGCCTTTATCAGTTAAGAATGTTAAGATTGATATATCAGCCCCAGAGTGCATTAAAACCTTCATGCTGCTTTTTTTCCCATAGTGAACAAATGGCTATGATGAAGAGAGTTATCGCCACCACCACATGCCGTTACTGTGGGGGGGGGGATTGGTGTGTTTCCCTTGGTATTCTGAGAGTTGTAAGCACAGGGGGACCTGCATCTGAAAGCTTTATCTCCAAACCTGCTATTATAATAACATATCAATGTTCTCACCAGAGTCTCGATAACATGAGAGATTCCTTCCTAGAACCAGAATATTGTTGGTTGCAACTGGTGTTTTGATACCAGTTTCAGCTATTTCTCAGATACCTGCCCGACTCCATTAGTCAGTTCCAAGATTTGCAGTTTAAGCTCTCTTATCTCAGCAAGACGAGGCTTCTGCCACATGCCCATAATTGGGTTTGGTGAGCTACATTATCAGTTAACTCGGCTAGTTTGTTCAGTTCCTCGTGGCTGTCTGTCAGCACCATTTGATACTGTTTGGTAGTTGTTGAAGTCACAAATTTAGGAAAGTCTCTTCACTAATTCACCCTGTCGAAAGCTCACTCATTTTCTGCAGCAACAGACTAGGCTTCTGATTACCTAGGGACAGATCTTCTAACAATATCTTAACCTCTTTCACAGCTGAATGTTCATACACACTGAGAAGTCTCTCCTTGAGTTTTGAGAACGGATCCAATGCGGGAGGATCGAAAATATTGTCACTTACTGTTGACAAGATCCCCACATCTAGGCAGTTATAATGCATTGCTTTAGCTGTGATGTGGTTGATCTTGAAAACAGTAGCAAGCTGGAGGAAGAAAAGATTTATATTTTCCTTCGAGAAAGTATGCAGTTTCACATGGGCAGCTTGAACTTGAGAATATCTCTCGTCCTGCTCCGTCATCGGTTCGAATCACGTACCGGGTCTTCAGTAATGGTGACGACAGTGAGGAGATGCAAATTATACTTTTAAAAACACAAACATTTATTTACACACACTGCGAAGAAAAAACAGGATTATACTATAGCTGTTCCTTATCCTTATATACTGCAATTGAATTTCAATAAACCAAGTAATTGACTTAAATAAGGCTTCAAAAATATTTCTTGATGCTCTTGCATTTTAAAAACACTGTTTTTCGGCTTGTGGCGAATGCACGGATGTAATTAGATTTTATTCTGGAAATGTGTGTCACAGATACACCGATATTGTGTCCCCTGGTGAAAATAATGTTCTTTAAATAAAGCGATACAGTGCTTCCATATTTTATGGTATGCAAATAAAATTTGACTACATTTCAGGAAATGTATCGCAGGCAAATGAGAATGTCTCAGAGTCATGTACCTGAGCCCACAGCTCCAATGAACAGCAAGTTCATTCAGCATCTTGCCCAAATTCCAGCTGTCTTTCTAGCATGGAATATTGCCACAGGGACCTATCAAGTGCTGAAAACATCGAACAAGTTTCTCAACAGTTCCCTGTCTACTGTTGAAAAAGCTGCTGCTTGTGTTTCGAGAACAGCCGAACCTCTCGTGCAGAAACTTGAGCCTCAAAGTAAGTATTGTACATGCTATTAAATATGCTGAAATTATGACTTTTTTTGTTATACAGCTGGCCTTTGTTATTCACAGATTTCAGAGTCACTCTTTTTGTATTCATGTTCTCCTTCCCAGTTTTCTGGAAAACACTGTTGTAGTGCTAATTCTCGTATGGAAACAAAATATAAATTATACACGTTAAATAAATGTTTTAAGAACCCCTCCTGAAGTTTTTTGTAAGTCCTCCGTATGCCTTTTAACTCCACACCTAGCATCCAGCGGTTTGTCAGATGCAAAGATTTATGGCTTGTTACACACACATTGCTCACACAGTAAGCAATCGTGAAGCTTAAGTATTTCATTTTGTTCATTCATCAATTCATTTTGTTTTTCATTTGACATTTCCTTTGCATTTGCATATCTTCAATTGCTTAGGCAATCAAAGAAGATGCAAATGCAAAGAAAACGTCTCAAAGTCATGGATGAATTTCACAGATGCCATTAGTGTCATTGCTAGAAGTGTGGAAGCTATGAAGATAGAAACAGTCATCTTGTGTTGGAAGAACTTTTGGCCACAATGTGTGCACCTGAAGTCTCATCCATTTCTACGGAGTCCGCCGAAAAGGTTATGGAAGATATTGTCACATTAGCAAAGCAAGTGGATGGAATAGGGTTCAATGATGTGGACATGGAAGAAATTGTAAAACAATTTAATAGCAATTCAGAAATCGACAGGGGAGGGATGAATGGAGCTGACTGCTCCTGAAACTAAAGAAATACTGCATGGTGATCAAGAAATGGAAGACAGGTTAATTAAGTTAACTTGTCTTCTCTTACAAGTTAAGAGTAACATAGCGCGAAGGCTTTGTAAGTGTAGCTCAGTGATGGATTGTTTCCATGACATACATTGGTCAATTTTTCACATGTACAAAAATTGCCAGAGAAAGCCTTGATACCATACTTTTTCCTTTCTTTCAAACTGAACGCAGCACAGGGTCTATCGACTCCAGCCTTGCCCATGAAAAGGGACAAGATCATTTGTGTCGAAGTTACCATACTCTAACAAATTAACAGAAATCAAAAAGAAATTTCTAAAGAATATGCACTGAACTTCTTCTGCCACACACAGCAGATATAAACTGTGGCGTATTTATGGAGACTTAGCAGGCTTGCCCAGGGTAGCAAATTCAGAGGGGCGGCAAATTTGAGATATGAGCAGCCAAGAAAATTAGTAGAATGGGAGAAGGGTGGAAAAAATTTGTACAACCATAAATAAATCAACCTCTCTGGAGACAGCAAGGGACTAGGTCAGTGAGTGAGCAAAAGAGTGATATAGAGTGTGAGCAAGCACGTCAATGACAAAAAAAAAAGAAAGACCTAGAGCATGTATAAATGATCAAATAAGTGACCTATAAAGCAAGGAACCATGTCAGTAAGTGACCAAAACAGTGTGCAAGATGAGTGACCAAAGCAATGTGCAAGCATGTGAATGGCTAAACAGTGACTTAGAGAGCGTGTGCGCATTGGAGTGATCAAAACAGTGACAGAGAGAGTGTGCACATTGGAGTAATCAAAACAGTGACTTAGAAACAAGCGTAACTTGTGGGTGGGGTCAAGCGGACTATAGAACAGGGTTGTAAATTTGTGAAAAGAGTAGTCAAGAAAATTAGACTTGAATGGAAGAAGGGCGGCAAAATTTATGTAGCCCATAGTCAGCAAAACCTTAAATGTGCCCGTGGATAAAATAGGATGTCTGAAAAAACAAAAAAGTTTATGGTTTGTGTTATTCACGGATTTCCCATATTCTCGGTTACCCCTGTGAATACAGAGGGACGACTGTATAAATTTTTTTTCAATAGAAAATAAAATTTCTTCATATTATTCTTTTCAGTAAAAGCCGTAGATGATATCGCATTGAGAGGGTTAGAAAAGTTGGAGAAGACTATCCCCATTGTCACAAGAACTCCTGGAAATGTATGAACTTTATATTAATTTTCTCTTCTCTTATGCAAATTCGTTGATCTACGGCAGTGGTTCTCAACCTTTTTTGACTTGCAGAGCCCTTTCTGGTCTATAATGTCTGTAGCGGAGAGCCCTATAGGCATGTTTTTTATTTATTCATCAAACTTACTGATTTACTCTTATTATTCAAAAACATCCATAATTTTTTTTTTTTTTTAATTTACAGTTTTTTATATTTTCCTCGAGCGGCCATGGAGCCCCTGGAAAGTTCACACGGAGCACCAGTTGAGAACCGCTGATCTACGGTCATCATTGATTCTTGAACATTATGCAACTACCTTCTTGAATGAACACATCATTTTTATTGTAATTAGTGTATTTTTTTATAATTTACAGATAATAAATTATACCAAGAACAAATATAATGAAATGGTGCAGAACGGATTACAGAAATATGAAGATGTAAAAATGAGCACCATGTCCACGGTAAGTTCAGTCCAAAGTCTTTTTTTTAATTTACATGATTTCTGAAAATTCAAAATTTAAATGATAATTCATGAGACAATGAACTTAAACTGCAGGTGAAACAGTGAGGTTGCTCACTGCAACCTCTTGCAGGAGATGCGCTAATACTTAATCACCAGACAAAAGACAAATACATAAAAAGGAATTCAACCAACCTAATATCAGTGCTTATACAACACATGTCCTTTTCCCTTGTTAAATAGTCATCGTAACAATCGTAACAATTATTGATCGTAACGCTTATTGTATGTATAACACATTTCCATGTAAAAACACATTTCAAATATTTATTATAACATTTTCTTTTCACTATAACATACACGATGACTCACCACAGGGTTTTCACCGGCGATCCGATAAGCCCTCTCATGTTACCGGGTGTCACAGCAGTTCAGCACGAGACAGTTCAGCAGCTCAATAATTGTGCATGAGACAATTCAACGACGTCATCAGAAAAATTTATCATAGTGTCATAAAAATTAGTTACGCTTGCAGCTGAAAATTATGTGCTATTTCTCGCAGAAATGCATCTGTTGTTTGATTCTTGTAATTTTGAACTATTTCAAAAATTCTTTTTTCAGTATCCACAGCTTAGAATTTTCTTGAGCGAAGTTCACAACACTAATTTAATTAAATAAAACTCTAAAAAAAGCATAAATGCCGCGAGAAATGGAAAAGCATCCTCTTTGGTTGCATTGAGGAAATGCTTGCTTCATAAACAGATAGGGACGCACATTAGCAATCTGTCAAAATTTGCCATGAGGACATACACTAGTGGTAAAACTTTCCTGCATTTCACTGTATGAATGGTATACAGCTGCTGAAATAATAGCACAGATTTAAAATTTCCATTAGAAAACCAGTGTTTGCTATCGTTCAGAACATTCAATTTCTGATAGCTCTGAACTGTCCACGCTGAATTGTCACAGCACTAAATTAAATTGTCTCACTTTGAATTGCCTTCGAATTCATATCCCGGATGGAAATTCATTCTAGTCCGGGAAATAAAAATAATAGTCTAAAAATTTGTTCCATCTTCCAAATTTAGATTGTAATTGTAAAAAATCCCTATGTTTGAGGGGAAATAATTATTCCCAAAGAATTTACAAAGAAAAAAGGCAGTTTCCTTCATCGACTAAGATTCTGTAAACAGGGTTACACCAAATTTTATTATTTCCGATTTCACCAAGTTTTTTTGCCCCTTGGTGACACAGAATTTTTTTTCTCGCCAAATGTCTTCAACATCAAGCAAAATCAAGGTCACTGCCAAAAAAGAAATAGTGTAACATTCAAATATTAACATTTCACAAAGGAACAGAAATTCAAAAATTTAACTCCACAACAATTGATAGAACATCACGAGCCGGAATTCTGGGACCATAGAAGAAAGTATTGGCCACAGGATTCCCCGACTAATTTACATTTGGATTTTGTATACCTATTCCAGTAAACTCAATGCCATCTGAAGTTCTTAAAGCAATCACTGTTCAAAAATTAAGAACTTTACATGAAAATTTGGAGTAAAACTGCCAAATTTGACACAACTCCTCTAACAGAATTTTAGCCCTTTGGCAGCTAGTGTCAATTTGGCCTTTCAACATGCAAAATTGGCAAGATGACTTGCATATGCTTTGACCACATGTCCGTTTCGGGTCCTATTTGATTTTTTTCCCCATGAAAGATTTGATCAGAAAGTAGTGATAATGACGGGTAAATTTAACTAACTGGTTGACGATTTGGCACTACTCTGTGATTTCTTACATGATGTTGCATTTTCGTAAAGGGAAAAATCCCTGTACACTATTTCCAAAAATCCCTTTTATATTAATTTTTGTACAGAATTTAGATCTGTGCAAAAACTTTCTTAATTCTCATTCTACAAAGTCAGCACGTCTTTTTTTTATATTTAAATCTTTTTTCCTTATAGGCCAGAGGTATCAGTGATGCAAGCGCTGTGCAGTCAAATGAATTTCTCAGCTCTCCGTATGGCGAAATATTTCTAATAGCGCTGAACAACATATTTGATTCTTATGAGATGTATCTGGACAGAATTTTGCCTCCTTTCGGAGATGAAGGTTAGTTAATTCTTTATTCAGTCTTTTTTTTTTTACATTATGATCCTTAAAACTTTTATAAATATAATTCCATAGCCATTGTTTGTACTGTGATGAAAAGATTCCAGGCTATGTGCTCAATATTCAAATTCAATGTTTTGCTCACATGAGTGACAAGCATATATAGTAAATGGCGTTGAAGGGATCCAAAGTCAATGATGGAACCGGTATTTATGAAGTTTTCTGGCTGGGCTTGCACTGCTTAATTACCCTTTATTATCCTGTATATAATCCTCATATGCAAGCTTTGAGAAAAATATGGTATAGTCCCAGTTGCGCATTTACGGTTTTGCTGCCTTTCTTCCATTCTAGTCTAATTTTCTCAATCACTCTTTCCTCGCCCTGTGCTATAAGCCACTTAACCTGTCCACCCACTCTCTAAGTCGCTCTTTTAGTCGTTCACATGTGTGTGTGTGCTTGCCCTTTGGTCACTCAAATGCTTGCACGCTATTTTGGTTTGGTCAATCACATGTTTGCACACTGTTTTGATCACTCTGTTTGCACACTGTTTTTGTCGCTCAATGATATGGGTCCTTCTTTATACAAATTTGTATATCACTCTTTTGATCATTTACATGTGTACACATAATGACCTTGACATACAAGGTCATTATTTTAGTCATTCACATGCTTACACTCTAAATCACTTTTTTGGTCATTCACATACTTTCACACTCTCTAGCTCACTCTTTTGGTCATTCACATACTTTCACACTCTCTAGCTCACTCTTTTGGTCATTCACATACTTGCACATACTATAGGTCACTCACTGACCCAATAACTCACTCTGTAGGTCATTCTTTTGATCATTCATACAATTGCTCACCCTCCAAGTCACTCTTTTGCCCACTCCCTGCTTGCAATTTCTTTACATTACTCTTTTGGTCACTGCCTAACCTAGTCCCTTAAGACTTTAACTATTTGTCTCGGCAGCTGGTATGTCTTAAAAACATCTAGGACCCCTGAGCAAAACAATATTTTTGAGGCTCTACATGGCTAGAAATGATTCTTCGTACCAATTTACACGCTTAATCTCAAAAATTTAAACCAGATTTCATTTTTATGAGGCTTCTGGGCAATGTATCTTTAAAATGACACTGCTATGCAGAGGTAGGTTTATTTAAGATTATACAAATTTTGCTCCCTTTCTCCCATTCTACTAATTTTCTCCGCCACTCATTCCTCAAATTTACCCTGAGCTAAGCCTGTTAAGCGTCCCTGTAAATATGCCACTGTATAGTCTGCATATGCAAATTTCATATGAGAAGGGGGTTGTTGTAGAAAAAATTATGATATTTTCCCTGATATCTCCATAATTTTTTGAAAAAATTATTTTTCACAAATTAAATTTTTTTCATATTACCATATATTATATTTTTTAATCATACGATTCAGAGAAAAAAAATCTACAAATAATCATCAGCAGCAACATATAATCCCTGCTAAGAATTTCCTAATGCTTTCAACTGCATTTAATATGCACATTATACACGTAGGAGAATACTGTAAATCTTCAGTAACACTTGAACTATTTGATTGCTTACTTCATTCATAGTCCATATGAAGTGTGATTTCTGTACTACTTAGTGCTACTACTCATGCCCCCCCCCCCCAGGACATTTGGCATGTCCCCAGACCAGACTTTTCACAGGCCCTCTCTATAGTGCGTTTTTTATTGCGTGAAAAACAAAAAAAATTGTCTTTGATCTTTTCCGGGGTCCTAAGGCTGGAGCCCTGTCAGCCCCACCCTTGAGGATCCATGCTACTACTACTTAACCATACATGCACCTCGTACGCATTTCTCTACGGAATTTCTAACAAATTGGTACATGCCGGAATATGTGTTCTGTAGTACTAACGTAAGGTTACTAACCATCCTCCTTTTTGAGGAATTGGTAACCTTTGTTATGGTAATGGTTAACATGGTTATGGTTACCATGTTGTTCTTTTTGATGCCATTTCAAGCATCCTCCTACATTTCGTAAAATTTGACTTTCTGTCCTCCTTTTCAGGTTTCCGGAATTATTTTCCATTTTTTCTGGGGAATTTCTTTTCTTCTCTACTTTAAAACATAGATTTCTTCATTGATATGAGTGTTTTTTTCCCACACGCATTCATCAATAGCTGTCAGAATCCCAGAATTTTTTTTGTTTCTATTTTTTAGCAGTACTGTTTTAGAGTTGGAAAAAAATTATTGTTGTGGCCGGTTTTATCTATCGGAATAAAGGAGCCATCTATTGAGAAAATTTGGATAAGTGACGTCACCAAGGGTGTGTGCGCGTGCAGATATCTTACTTTCTCAATCTTCGTATCTGGTAACCCTACTCCTAACGTATTTATGTTGTCAGAATCATATTTGATTGTTTCATGTCCTTAGTGGTGCTGCCACCTATCTTTCATATATTGAAGTAGAGATAGTTGTGCTTGAATTTTCATGTTTTGTCTTAGTACCGTGCTGTAGGTTCAGCAGAAAGACCTTTTCAAATGGAAGGCCGTCTCGCAGTCACGCCTCAAAGTTGGAAACCTACTTCTTGGTACTGGCAACTAAACCCTATCTAATATGGATCCAGAGAAGGAATTATCACTCCCTCCAATATCAGAAAATTGATGTGTCTCATAAAATATGGGACAATACCACTAACATATACAAGAAGGCGCCTTTCCCAACACATCACCTTGGATCTGCACCTAAACATGATAGACCTTTATTCTTTCCTCTTTTCAGTTGAAACAGTACAAGTGTTTATTAATCTCAACTGCCGCTCTCTCAATATGCAAGAATAGTAGTTCTTATTTGTATTTGTGTAATTTTATTTGTATTTTATCCATAAACAAAAGCTACAAGCATAGGATATTCTGAGAAACAATTGAGATTCGAAAGTGCACATAAACATGGTTTCAATAGAAAAGGGAAAATGAACGGAGAAAGAAGAAAATGAAAGAAAATATAGAAAAAGTAATCAACAGTGCTTGATTTTCAGGATTAAGAAGCATGAGAATTGCAGTTCATCTGGGCCAGAAACAGTAGTTCAAGTGTTAACGACTGATAGCAACGAAGCAGTGCAGGCTCATTTGAACAACTTCAGAAGCACATGCTGCGTTTTCGACGTCGCAGGCTTCTTTGAGCCAGTTCTTAAACTGACAAACAGCCAAAACTTTAATTCTGGTCTGGTATATGTACTTGATTGCTGTCTCTGACAATGCTCATCACTCATGAGAGCAAAACACCAAGTTTTTTCACTTGTTCACGAAGGACAAACATCTGAAAATCTTTTCATTCTTGTACAATTCATTTTCTCATAAAAACCCAGGACTTGTCATTCCATTACATACTCTCATTTACATGTTATGATCGTCTGAGTTAATTCAGTGTTTCCATAATCCAAGTTTAAAATTTATGTGAGTTTTTTGAACCCCGTTTAGGTCCAGAGGAAGCGTTTGGCGATCGAGAAAAGCTTCCAGTGTTTGAAAGAGCAGATAACCTGACGGAACGATTCAAAGAAAGGTTCTACAAACACTCTTTGCTGCAGATTCAAAATATCAGGATACGCAGCAAGTTGACATTCAAAAAAGTTTATCAATTGAATATTCTTCAATTTCATTTTTAGATTTTTTTTAATTTTATGCAATAGAGAACTTACCTATTTTATATTCATACAGGATGATTATAATTAAGGTTCCCATACTCTGCTTATCTAAATCAGCCAAATTTTTAGGATATCTTAATGAGACCATGGGAGAAAGATTTATGAAATAAAAATTAATTCAACTTTCGACCACTAGGTGAAAAAGTGGAGCTTTTTTATAGCATTTTATATCTTCCCATGGGCCATATAGCATATACACCAAGTTTCAATGGAATACGTCCTCCAGAATGGGCACTATATAGGTCGGAGTAGTGTCAGTATACTGACAGGTGCTGCATTGATCCGAGCTGTGTATACTGAAACTACTTGGACCTATGTAGCGCCCATTCTGGTTGACGTATTCCATTGAAACTTGGTGTATATGCTATATGGACCATGGGAAGATATAAAATGTGAATTTTTTCATCTAGTGGTCGAAAGTTGAATTACTTTTATTTCATAAACATCTCTCCCATGGCCTCATTAAGGTACCCTAACAATTAGGCTGTATTCGGATAAGCAGTTTTAGAGGAAAAACTACTCAAAGTACAGGAACTTTAATTATAATCACTCTGTATACATAACCTGAACCATTCCGTTCTCATAACTAACCTAATAATGTATCTTTCAATGATATCAGGATTATTATAGCATGTAAGTTTTATGGACAGATTTGGACATTATGTCAATTTTGTGCCTTATTGTTCCTTTCTCGGATCACTTTGAGGATTTGGCTCGAAAGTGACCGATACGGAATTTGACCAGTGTGTTTTATCAAGAATCTGTGTTCTTTATATTTTTTTGTTGTAAAGATCATGTGATTCTTATAGCGTGATTGCGGCAGCTGTTTTTTTTGTCGAATGGAAGAAGAAATATTTTTTTGTTGATCTTGAGAAGCATATTTTCATACTTGTCATATTTTTATATGTACTAATAAAATACGTTATTAATAAATTTATTATAGCAACAAAAACATTTTGATTGTAGAAAATATATCTATTACTGTATTTCACATTTTACAAAATGAAAGAATTGAGAAAAAAATCAGGTGATTGTGATCATACAGGAGTAAAAAACACAAAGTTTGGAACATTCGTGGGCAAATTTGAATAACCATATATTTAAATCAAAAGTGATTTTAAAATTGTAACAATAATGTAAAGATCCACTAAGTGCAAAACATTTGGGCTAATTCATGTAGACGCTACATTGTTCAGGAGATGTTCTATTTGTGGGAAATAAAATCCAAACAAACTCTTACTGACCGTACATCATAACTAATAAAAAGCAATATTCTCTACCTTATTTCTTTAAAATTATGGTCAAACTCCAATTCAACGAATTCCCCAATTTAATTAATTTTTTTTTTGAAATTCTGGCAAAAATAGAGGTCAAACCCTAGGTTTTGATTAAGCGAAGGAAAAACCTCGATATAACAAATATTTTAACTATCCAAAAAAAATTGTCTTATTTCTCATTGCCAAAAACCACAATCTGAAGATTTGAATTCCCAGGAATTGACCTTAACCCCTTCTTTAGAGATAAACCAAAAAGGGGGGAACGGGAATCTGTTCCTTTTAGAATAAACGAGGCAATAAAAGCCATTTAAAATATACGTGAAAAGTTTCAGCAATCAGTGTAACACAAGGTCGGGGAAGGGGTTGTCTGCCCCCCCCCCCCCAAAATTGAGAAAATGCCTAAAAAAGAGGGAAATGGCTGGCGCAAAAATTGGTGTAACACCAATACCATAAACATTGTGCTGTCCACAGGTTTAGTTTCAGTAAAAAAAATGTTGCTGTCAGGATTGGCAGGTTTTTGACCGTCACATAAAAAACCTTAGTCAAATACCGCTTTTCAATATAAAAATTCCCATTGGAAATACACACATTAATTGCATGTAATGTTTAAAGTGACTATGTTAGGCAAAGAATAAATATTTAATATGATTGTAAAATAATTTTCTACTCTCTACAGAATTATTTTGGACAATATGTATTTTTTCTTATAAAATATACAATTTGAATAAAGCACTACATAAACACTGAAGGGAGAACTATGGTATGATTTGACATTCTGATTCAAGATGATTCTTGACCTTCCAATATATAGTCGGCTCTCTGTATTCGCGAGTTTTTTTCCTTTGGAAATTTTTTTTGACAACACTCAGCAATCATCGTTCACGTGTTTTGTTTACAAAATTTGAGTTGTGCTTGTTTAGGATGGCTCATTCTTCTAGTGCTACTGATAATGCTTTGAAAAGGTAAATAAAAGTGAAAACTTGACAAGAAAAATTGGATCCATTGTTTTTGTTTGGTGAAAGTAAGTCAATACCTGTGGTCCGCCATTATAACAGAAAAGCAAAAAATTTTACTCTTCTATAAGGAAAGGGCTAGTGAAACGTCTATTTCATCAGAATTTTATGCAAGTAAAGGTTGTTTCATGGGTTTAAGAAACGATTCGAATCATGCAATGTAAAAATTACTGATGATCAAGCCTCTGCTGACTAGGAGGCATCTAGAAAATTTCCAAAGATTTTGTAAAAAATTATTGAAGAGAAGGGTTATACACCTCAGCAGGTGTTTAACGCTGACGAAACTATACTATTTTGGAAGAAAATGCTGCAAAGAAGTTAAGCAAAGGAAGAAAAGCGAGCTCCTGTTTTTTTAAGGCAAGTAGAGATAGACTAACTATGTTTGTTATGCGTATGGGTCAACATACTTGATGAAGAGAAGAAACGGCAAACAGAAAAATCATGTTTTTCAGAAAACATCGCCAACAATCGCTGCACCCTCTTTCACTTTCCCTTCTACCTCTGTGTCACCCTGCTCTTTCTCGTGATGTTCAGTAAATGAGATATACAAAAAACCAATGGTTTTGGTTATTCGCGGTCACCCCTGGAACGTAACCCCCACGAATACGGGGGCCGACTGTATGTGCATTGATATAAACCATCTGCTGTACTCTTTTTACAACAGATAACTTTTTAAAAAAGTTTATTACATCATGTATGTAATGTTGATTTCTGTTATTATTCAATTATCTAGATATAATCACTGATACTTAAAACTCTACTCTTATTGTGTATAAAATTGAAATATATCTAGCGATCAAAATACTAAATTTTAGGACTAAAATGTTATTCAATTTGGCAATGCTAGCTTGTATGTGATGCTTAAGGAACTCCTGTAACTTATCCTTAATCAAACTTAGTTTATTCTTAGTTTTGCACTATGATATGGTATATTTACTAGCATTTATAGTGCAATGGTTTTCCAATTGAAGCTGTATTTTAATTTTAAATGTGCAAAACAAATGCTTTGGGTATCAAGTCCTGTCGGCTCTGCTTTGGTTGAAAATACTCTTTAAAACTCTGTGAATTTATGCACCCTGAGAGCTAAGAAATTTTTAGGTGGAAATAAATGAGTTTAATTAGTTTATTAACAGATGCTGCGTGAAAATTTTCGTATGGAATAAAATTTTGGTCAGATCAGAAAATTTAAAATATCAAAATAAATATTTTTCCTCAGTAATTATTTATTTATTTTATTTATACAATATTGTTTGGCCGAGGCCTACACAAGAGGATGTGGAATTATATATGGCAAAAGTGTCGATTGATGGTATGAGAAAATTCAGAAATCGTAGGGCAATCTACAATATTTGATGGTAGGTTGTTCCAGTCGATAATAGTTCTTGGGAAAAAGCTACATTTGTGACAATCTGAAGAGGCAAAGATGGGCTGTAATTTTTTGGAATGATTGAGTCTAACAGAGAAATGTGAAGGTTGGATTAGAATATTGGATGTGTTAATGTGTTATAATTCTGAATATAAAACCCTTTAATGTACATAAAAGTAAGTGTTTTGTTATTTACATATCAGGTTGAAAACTATTTGACGACATTGACAATATGTGTTTGACTGTTTTAATACTGATTTAGTTTCTTGAAATCAAAAAACCTAACACTGATGCCCTATCATACATATTTTGAATAAGCAGCTTTAGCAAATTGAACATAGGTAATGAGTAGCTTAGATATAAAATATAATTTCATTGTTTATTTATGTTCTAGACACTTTATATTGCAAATTTTAAATATATTTGTTTAAATTATTGTAATAAATTAATGTTCAAAAATAAAACATTGTAATATACCAAAACGTTTTTGCGCACACCCATTAGTGATGTCACTTATCCCAATTTTCACAATAGATGGTTCCACTATTCCGACCAATAAAACCAGCAACAACAATAATTTTTCCCAACTCTGAAACGGAATTGCTAAAGAAAACAGAAACAGAAAAAATTCTGGGAATTTCAGCGGCTATTGGTGAATGGAGGGGGGGGGGGGGACAAAAATTCATAGGAATGAAGAAATATGTTTCAAAGTGGAAAAACAATTCCCCCCCCCCCCAAAAAAAAAATTCTGGAAATCTGAAAAAAGGACAAAAGCTCAAATTTTCTGAAACATAGGAGGATGCTTGAAATAACATCAAAAAGTTCTGTCTGTGACCCTACACACAACAGCAACACTATATAAGCACTCAAAGACTGTTAGGTTCACACTTCCAGCATAACTCAATCGGCAGTAAATTACCCATGATGAAAGATTGGAGTTGTGCTTGGTTTGAAGGGAAATAAAAGAATGAAGTTCAAGTTTTGTGCTCTACCTTGACAAGTAAAGAATGTTGTCGCCTGAAGAGAAAATTACAATTTTGACAGAATTTGATAAAAGTGCTGCATGTAAAAAAAGTCCTAAGTTTTTTTTTAATTGCCAGAAATAAGTTGTAACCGCACAACCACCAAAGTACCTTTTAAAATTTTTGTGTGTTTATGCTCCCGATCAATTTGACCGTGATTTAAAAATTTGCTCAATCTACCGAATAAAATTGTTTTCTTCTGATTCGTTCAATCGGGGACTCGACTGTATTATTCTTTTGTGTTGGGAGGGAAGCATTTATCAGCCTCTCTGCGGTTTTCCAAATTCGAGGCGCAAATGCAAACTGTTCTCCCACTTTGAAAAGTCGCTTTGCAGAGAGCAGGCAGTCCTACAACATGATACTGACATAACACGAAAATTCAAGCATTTACCATACTTACTTCGAAATATGGAACACAGAGGGCAGCACTAGCAAGTACACGAAACATGTTATAGTCGTACAACATATGTTAGGGGCCGTTCAAGTATTACGTCATCATCGATGGGAGGGAGGGGGTTTCCGATTTGCTGACTTTTGATGACAAGGGGGGGGGTGTGTTTGGATAATGCTTACGTCATCAACCACCCTTTATGAAAATATGAGTTAGGATTCAGAGGGGCAGAGCTGATGATGAAATTTTGCTGAGAGGGGGGTAAAAAATGGCTAAAAATTTGCTTATGTAATACTTGAACGGCCGCTTAGAGCCATGCATATACTCACGCAACACGTTCCTACATGTACCAATTCATTAGAAATTCTGCAGAGGAATGTTATGAGGTGCATGTTTGGTTCAGTAGTAGGTTTAGTGATTTCTACTGTGGCAGTTATAAAATGTGGATTAGGAAACCGTTTAAAAGATTAAGCTATTTTTATTTCCTTAAAGCATATATGCGTGCGCTCATTTTTATTTCCTGCACAGGCATGAGAATTTTCTTTGAGGAATTCATCTTTGCTTGGTGTACCCTGTCTTTCATACTTTATATGAACGTTTGGAGAGAGACATTGCTTTTCCCAATCATAAGGTGGTTGGAATGGCTACAGATATGAAAGTTTACAAATATGACTAGAACACACAAACCAACTTAATTTCACAATACACATCACCTCAAAATAATTTCTAACGGACTCAATCTACTTAAGATCTAGACACTTCATTTACTAATCGACAAGCAGAACAAATGGACTGAATTTTTCATTTTATTCAGCTCAATTTTTTTTTATAATTAGACCTCATATAACCAATACAACAATTTTCTTACAATCCATATCAAATTACATGGGCTTAAACATTTGCCACATTTTAGAAATCTTAAAAATCAAGGAAAGGAATTACAGATGTTTTTACTGGATTAATAAAACACAGATTTCTGTGCGACTCTAACCAGATCAGACACAGTGGAATGTCATTCATCTGAAACACCACGGAATCGTTACATTAGAAACAAGCTGCCAAATTGATTGTCATCTAACTACAAAGTATTGACTATGTTAGTTCGAGAAGAAAAAGCATCAAACATGAGATTTTCATTAAAAAAAATTGAATTGGCACAGCATTTAACAACATATGAGTGAGTAAAATCGCATGACATCATTTGATAATTATAATATACAGCACTCTCCAAAGGATCTTTGGAATTTCCCCGAGTATTATTTTGCCAGCAAAATTTTTTATGAGTGATATAATATGCATTTCAAAAAAATAATAATATACAAATATCGCTAGTTCATGTTCATAGTAGTGATTACAAATGAGCGTTATGATAACAGATATACTTATCTAAATTACAGCACCACGAGACACCCTAAAAATCTCTCAATAAATTATGTACATTTTTGCGATGAGCTAATACTTAGTTTTTGAAACTTGACGAGATGATGTTCCCATGGATAAAAATTATTTCACTTACATGGAAAAAAAATGTATAAAAATATATCTATTTGTTACTGGATCACTATATAATACATACGTACAATATATATAAATTCACAATCTCTCGATAATAATTTGAGACAAATTATTCAATGCACGTGTATACAGAGAGTGAATTATACTGAGAGAAGTTTTTTTCAGATTTTACATTGCCTCATGCTTGAGATTCTCATCATGAAAATTTATCACCCCCCCCCCCCCCCCACGAGAAGCCTCTGTAAGATTCTCAATTCAGTACAGTATCAAAGGGTGATCGTGTGGTCTAATTTTGTCTGCATTCCATGGGCAACTTGCATCGGATGGTTAGGATATATGTTGATGGGCAGGTCCCAAACCATAGTCTGTACATCTAGCTTTTCGGGTCCGTGCCATACTGTGTCCTCGCTGGAATTCTTTGGTTCGGGTTTCGGAGGGAGAGGGCTTGTCGTAACGAATTCAAAATGCAAACTCCACTGCAAGCTTACTAAATATCCGAGAAGAAAGAGAAAAAAATATATTTTACACAATTTTTTTTTAATGTTGTAACAAGAAGACAGTGTTATGTTAACGGAAATAAAGTAAAATTAAAAAAAAAATTTATGGATGAAACTATTTTCAGATAATTATGAGCTGTTTTATTCACTGGCTAAAAGTTACTAGTGTTTTAATCCCTCATACATGTAAATGAAGAAAAGCAATGGTTCCCAAGATTTTTTTAAGCATGACTCCTTATTGACAAGAATTTTATCTGCGACCCCTTCCTCTACAGAGGGTGACCATATGTTCCAGAAAACCGGGGCATTCCTGTTTTTTGTCGTGTCATTAATTCCCGTAATTGATGATGAATGAAATCAAATTATTTTTCATTATTTAGTTGGCAGAACTGTTTCAAACTATCCACATGTTTTTAGCTTTGAATCCTGCACATGGTGTCAACACAGCTGCAAGTTAGGATGGCGTGCATATCTTGCGTGTCGTAATAGTGCAGAGTGGATAGCTTGGTAACCGAACTCAGGGTTACCGTTAAAAAACACAGGGCCCCAGTGCGAACATATTCTCTGGTTCCTTCGTAGGAAAGATAGTTTTCTTAGTTGATTTTTTACATTATTTCAAACATTCATGGCTGTGGTGCAGCCATCCTTGCTTGTTATACAAAATTTTTCAATTGCAGATGCATTTTCTCAGCATGTTCCTGCTGTAATCCCCACAATAATTTTGTTACACAGTGTATTCACTCTCAAAACTGATACACAGTAATTTTTTAACATATTTTGAGCATGTTTTAAATTGAAACTAAATCTGTACGATTGACGAGATAAGTGATGCATTAGCACTTACAGGACACCCTGTATACACATTCCAGGAAAGAGGGAGAGTATAGGATAGCATGTGAAAACATTCCTATAGAATACGCAAGCTCAATTCGAAGCCTAATCATCTATTCTTTAACCTCGACCAACAAATATGAAGAAATATTTTAGTCATACTTTTGATATGTCGTTCAACTAGCATGCCAAGTCTACAGCGACTCTGTCGGATGGATTTCTCATCAGCAATACACCAATATCCTGATGAGCAGGGTACTATAGAAATACACATGTAATTTTGCGTAGATACTGATTCTTCTGGGTATTTATATGACTTCAGTATCCCTGTGTGAGAAGGGCCTTAATGTTAGAGGATACAAAAATATTTGATTACTGGTAGTTGAAAGTTATCGAACTTTCGCTATAACATCAAGAAAATGCTCGGAAGAAGCTTGTTTTTTTTCCTCCCTCTTCCTTCAAGAACTGAACTGAAAGGATGGATTACTATCACTTATTAATAGTATCTGATATTTATCACTCATCAATTGCACATACGCCTTGTAAACATTAATCTGAGGTACGTCTCTAGTGGAGGATGGATGCAGGAAAAGTAATATTTCCCCTTCCTCCCGTATTTTGTGGCTCTCCCACTATACACATGGGATATGCCACAATTTTTATTTTTGTCTCTCCCAGTGAGTGAGACCTATAGTCACTATTAGGGCTTATTCGACTTACTTGAAATTTAACCCTCAGAAATGCTCCCGTCATCCACAGATGATCAGCATAATAGCCAGCTCAATCATCCTGTGATGATCTGAATTTTTTTTAGATGGCGTACGCATATATATATGTTCTCTAGTTTTTTAAAATTATTTTTCTATTTTCTAACTGTTTTGCTCGCCTGCCTGCCCTTAATCACTATTTTGTTGGTGATTGAGAGTATGAACCCAGATTCTCTGTTTGTATTGCACCTTCTTTTTTAAATTGTATTATACAGTAAAACCTGTACGAAACGGAATTGTGATTCACCTTGAACAAGATGTCTGACTTTTTGCATCGATCGTGAGCTTTCATTATAACAGGCTTTTACTGTATTTTGCTGACGGGCAGTGCCGTCTTAAGGCATGGGCCCACCCGGGGGCCTCACAAAAATGAGATCTTGTTCAGATTTTGGGAATTTGCCTGGCATGAAATTATGTGGTGTCCACAAATACCATTTTATTTATAGATATAATACCTGCAAATCAGCATTTTTTTATTAATGTATTGTTTGAAGATGTAACAGACTTCGGTTATATCGCTATACTGCAATTTACTGCCATAAACGGGTTGGGTTAGAAATAAAGACGCTATATATACTGGTGATTGCCTCCAGCTTGTTAGTTTAGGGAAAGTTTCTTGTTACCTATCTTCTTCCCCCAGGTCAAACCTAAGACTGATGGCAACCTTCATGGTGGTAGACGAGCATCTTACCACCACGCCACTCAGGTGCCCATTACAGTGTAGAGTAAAATATAACAATTGACCCTTATTATAACGGACAGTTCAAAAATTTTAATAGTAAAAGATGCTTGTTTTTATACGTCGAGTTTTACTTTTCTAAGCAAACAATTAAAAATAGATCGCTGTGTTGTTTTGCATTAACATGGATACGCTGCACGACTTGTACTGCATGAATGTTATGAACATCTACGGCACCTTCGTCAGTTATTAACTGAAGAAATAAACACGATTTACAAGTGATTCAGAAGACAAACGAAAATTGTATAACTTTTTAGCAGATTTTGACTTGGTAAATGACATATTTTTCTCAATACGAGTAGTATGTTCAGTAGAACCCCATTATAATGGACCCTATCATAATAGACATGAAAAATGAGCAAAGGGTGCTTATTTTTATCCGACAAGTTTTACATTTCCAAGTAAGTTATCCAACATTGATCGTTATGTTATTTGCCTAATTATGGAGATGCACTGCATGTGAATCATACCTACTTTTACTAAACTGTACGTGCACTTTGTCCATGTTTCCATTTGTTAGAAATTCTGTAGAGGAATATATCAAAGTGTGTTGTGAACCTAATGTGAAGTTTGTTTCTATGGAATGCATTGCCTGTCAAGTGCTGTCATCTGTCTCCCAAATTTGAGAGCAGACAAATTGGCTGGTTGTTTCATGCTTGCGCCCATGTATGAATTTTTTTAGTATCGTAGGCTGGGATTGCTCTCTGTGGAGACACTTTTTTAAATGAGAGATCAGAGCTTGGATTCGTGCCTCGAAGCATGACATACTACTCGCCAGACAGAAAACATTAATGCAGGGTATATGTCTGCATCTTTTTTCAATTTAGTCTAGGGTTGAAGGCTGTTTATAATTTCATATATATAATACACACTTTTTATAGCCAACTACTGTACTTTCATTGATGTACACCACCTTGTTGCATTACAGCCAGCCGCCCCCCCCCCCACACAGAACAACACACTTATAACAGTAGAAATATTCAATCATTATACTTCACTCATAATTTGAAATTTTTTATTGGCAGTACGGAAAAACATACAATACTAGATATACAATCGGACACAGTTAGGTACATACACTTTGTTCCAGACTCAGCCACAAAGCAAGGCTGGAAGAGATCTCGGCAATGGGATAAGTTCAGTAGCAGAGCCCTGGTGTTCAATTATTCAGCCCCTAATTGGTCCATTATAATTAGGTTCTACTATTCAGCTACACAAATGTGAGTCGATCTACCTGTTAAAAAGTCTCGCTGCAGAGAGCAACAGCCCTACAACGGTACAATTATTCATTCGTTACACTTCACTCACTCTGAGTTGAGATAAAACTCATAATTTAAAAAAAAAATCATTGCAGATGGCAGAACTACACAAACAAGCATTACACAGAAACAAACTGCACGGAAGGTTCACTATACGTACACACAATTCCAACATGTACCAATTCGTTAGAAGTTCCGCAGAGGAATATGGACGAGGTGCATGCCTGGTTTAAAAGTAGTATTCAGCTACAGTAGAATTTGCCCATCTCATAAAACCAGCAGGAAATAAGAAAATAAAAGTAGCAAAATAGATACAGTTCAACTGTATTAGATTAGAACCAGTTATGAAAGTAAAACTAAACCAGCTCGGTTATGAAAGTGAAACATCAAAATTGCTCACCTAAGTCAGTGCTGAATGTTGGAGTGATTGTCAGAGGAATCGGCAAAATCATCTGAGTTTGAAGAAGATAAAGACAAAATTCATGATGCTTATTGTATGATGTGGATGATGCGCACTTAGCTGCAACTTTTTGTTCTTCTTTGAATTTCTCTTCACTCACCAGCGTCACAGAGAACTGAAACACATACCCCCAAAACAAATGCACATGCTTCAAAACAAAATAGGATGAATAACATAATATTTTAAAACATGTGGTGTGATCAGGAGTTTTTAGACGAAGTCTCTATACAACAAAACTTCTACAAAAAAAACAACATTTCACATTTATTAACCTTACTAAAAATTCTTCCGCTATAACAAGTTTTACAATGGAACTAAGCTACTTCAATGTGCAGTTGTCCACCATTATCACTTTCTTATAATTGAACAATTCCTAAACCAAAGCTATTTCTGTCTTAGAGGTGAGTCCCATCACAGAATGTTTTGTGAATCTGGTCATACATCGGGCAATTCTGAGGATAAATAGTGCAACCTTGTGCATCACGATCAAATGAATAAGATCCACCAGGTATTGAGACATCAAATAAATTTGCTCACTTGTGCACATCGCTTTAAGTCACTCGACTATAACCTACTGTCTTGTGAAGTACCTTCCCCTGATTATTTTCGCAAAGGGCTCTGCATCTGGTAAGAGGCTGCCCAGAACGAATCAAGCTTCCGCCAGGAAAAGGTAATTGTAATGCTTTGCATGCACATATCTATCTCAATTCAATATTTTTAATCCAGATATATATCAAGAGCTAGCCCAATCACATAAAAAAATGACACCAATATTAAAGAACTCTCGCATTCTTACACATGCTCACTTGAAATACGTTTTTTCTTCACCACATAAAATAATGGAAAAACAATTGCATAATACGAATCATTACCTGTACACACTTTGTAGCTGTATTCGAAAAATCAAAGAGACCAATGATATCCTCTCCGAGTCTATACGATGATTTTAATAGGCATACTCTAGCCACTTTCCCATTCTGGTTGGTAACGTTATAATAACCTGGTAAGACACAAATCAATATTATAAATTTTTTTCCGGTATGACAATTAAATTATTAATCAATTTAGTATACAGGGTGTCCTGTAAGTGCTAATGCGGCCTTCATCTCATTAACGTTCGGCGTAGAAGCATGATTCCAATTTAAAAAATGCTCAAAAGGCATTAAAAAATTACCTTGTACCAGTTTTGAGAGTGAAAATACAGTGTGTCACAAAATAAGAAATACAAATTTTTATACAGTCCCCGTGTGCTCTAACTTCCAATTAGAAAGTTGTTGTCCTGTATCTCCTGAGATAAAAACAGTTAACAGAAAAAAAAATCCAAATTTTTAAGCGTAATATTGACTAAGGAAATTGAATTAAAAAAATCTGAGAAAAGTTATGAAAGAATAGCAAAAACTAACTCCCATTTTTATGCTGTTCTTTGCCAACTTTTCCCCAATTTTCAAATTAGAATATCACAGCAAATATTGCACTTAGTACCTTGGAATTTTTTTTCTGTTAGCCTCAAGAGAGGAAAGGCAACAACTTTCTAATTGAAAGTTAAAGCAAAGGGGGGCCATATAAAAATTTTGATTTCCATTTTGTTACGCACTGCATTTTCACTTTTAAAACTGATACAGGGCAATTTTTTGAAACCTTTTGAGCATTTTTTAAATTGAAACTATACCTCTACAATGGCTGTGGTTGATGAAATAAAGACCGCATTTGCACTTGCAGGCACCCAGTATAAAGTCAGATCCTGCTATAACTTATAACAGACCTCAAGGGACTAAACATTTGGCTCACTATATGAAATTCAATAAGAAAATATAGACTATATAACAAAATTACAAAAAAATAAACAACCCCATAAGGCGCGTCTGTATCTATAATTTTAAAAATTATTAATCAATTCTAATTACAGCTGTGTGCATTCTTTTCCCACACTCTAGTAAAAGCTGTATCCTTTGATGAGCTGCCTTCAATTTTGGGCACAGCATGGGCCTTCAAATTTTTGCTCCTAATCTAATTATGAGAATGAAAATTACAGCCATAACTTACTAGAGCTTCTCCTAGCTGTGACATTATCCAACACTTGCATAGTTGCTGCAATGGCCGTTGGCTTCTTTGGGGGCTCAAGGAATGGATTTGATGGTTTGACTTGAGCTTCACCGTTTTCAGGTAAAAAATTTGCTTCAGTAAGTCCTTCAAAGATTTGATTTCAAAAAATAATTAATTACAAATAAAAAATATATTTATTTAATACACAGCCAAACTTTAGAAAATTTTTAATGTCTCAAAGTGGCTTTCAGAAATTTATGCTACAATAGAAACACTCTTATCTCGAAAACAGAAATTCCTTAGATTCACAGTAGGAAATAAATATATTTTCACTTTTTGTTAAACACCTATCTTGAAGGCTAAATCCCTGTAATAATGAAAAGTAAGACAAAATTGATCATCTCCCATAAAGCTTTCTCACTCGTGGCAGTTTTGACGGCTTAAACTGTGTATGTCATGTCAAAAACCCTCCATCAAAAACTTAAATACTGCTTTTCAATATAAAAATTCCAATTGGAAATACACATGTAATGCTTAATGTGACTATATTATACAAAAAATAAATACTTGATGTGATTGTAAAATAATTTCCTACTCTCTACAAAATTATTTTACATATACGTGTACATTAAACATATAAGTTTTTTTTAATATAAAATATGCAATTTGAATAAAGCGTAGCATAAAAGCTGAAGAAGAAACTATGGAATCATTTGGTATTCTTCAATTCCAGATGATTCGCAATTTTCAAAAATTTCTTCAACTGCTTATATATGTACATAGATATAAACATCTGCTATATAACATAGGTGTTTAAAAAGTTCTTTTACATCATATAGGCCTGTGTAATGATGATTTCCGTTATTAAATTATCTAGATAATCACTGATACTTAAAACAACACCATTATTGCATATAACATTAGAATATATCTAGTAATCAAAATACTTAATTGTAGGACTAAAATGCCCTTTTCATTTGGGAGTGCTGGCTTTTATATGATGCTTGAGACACTCGTGTAACTTATTCTTAGTGCAAAAGTATGAATGACTAAGTTTGACTATCATATGGTGTATTTATTAGCATTTATAATGCAACGGATTTCTCAATCGAAGCTGTATCTAAACGTGCAAAACAATAAATACTTTGGGTGTTGAGTACTGCTAGTTCTGCTTTGATTGAAAACCCTCTTTAAAACTCTGGATTTATACAACGTGAGCAAGAAAATTTTTAGAATAAATCAGTTTAACAGATGCTGCGCAAATTTTTATATGAAATAAAATTTGGGCAGATCAGAAAATTTAAAATATCAAAATATTTACTTTATACTCAGTAATTATATAATTCAAAATATAAAACATTTTTACAACAAAAAGTGCTTGTTATTTAACATACCTAACAAATTAAAAAAACTATTTGACATGGACAATAAGATTTTTAATACTGAGTTCGTTTCTGAAGTCAAAAACAACCCTGATGCCCTATCACACATATTTTAAATAAACAGCTCTGTTTCCCTTAGGGGCCGTTCAAGTACTACGTCATCATCAATGGGGGGGGGGGGGAGGGGGTTTCCGATTTGCTGACTTTTGGATGACAGGGAGGGAGGTTTGGATAATGCTTACGTCATCAACCACCCTTTATGAAAACATGAGTTAGGATTCAGAGGGGCAGAGCTGATGACAAAATTTTGCTGATAAGGGGGGGGGGGAGGGGGGTCAGCATTTTGCTGACGGGGGAGGGGGTCAAAAATGGCAAAAAATTTGCTTACGTAATACTTGAATGTCCCCTTAGTAAATTGAACACAGGTAATGAGTAGTTTAGATGAAATAAAAAAAATTATATTTTATATGTTCTAGATTCTTTTTACCTTTGAAAATTCAAAACTGAAAATTACAATCAATACTTTGTTTTAATTATCATAATACATTAAAGGGCCATTCAAGTATTACGTAAGCAGATTTCCAGCCATTTTTGACCCCCTTCCCCCCTTTGTCAGCAAAACACTGACACCCCCCCCCATCAGCAAATTTTCGTCAGCAGCTTAGAATATTTCATATCTTCAAAAAGGGGTGGTTGATGACGTAAGCAACCTTCAACCCCCCCCCCCCCGTCATCAAAAGTCAGCGAATCCGAAAACCCCTTCGATGCTGACGTAATACTTGAATGACCCCTAATGTTTAAAAATATAACATTGTAATATGCAAAATAAAGTAAGTTTTCCATCATGTTATATACCTCTTTGGTTCAAAACATTATCCAAAAGCATCATTTAGGTTTTTGATGGTTTAAACCAGTTTTTGATGCTTGCAATGTCGAAAACCTAACCCTGTTTTTGACAGAACTAAAACCCCTCAATTTGCTATAAGTTGTTATTTATAAGCACAGTCAAACCCAGATGTAATGCCATCTTATATTCAGAATTCTGACGCTTTGATATCATATCAGATAACTGTCAACTCCTGTTTCAATTCCTATGTACGGAAGATTCATTCAGAAAATTTCTGGCACTATAACAGGGTTCAACTGAATGTGAAACAGTGGATATGATGCATATTAGGGTTATAACTGAACAAATCGAAAGACTTGTGACAAACCCAGAGGTCAAGAATTGCGATGCCACTTGGAGGTGAGAGAGAAATCACGACCATTTGTCACTTGCAGTCATGACTGAACACTGCTCATTTGTTTTTAGTCTTGAAATATTTTGAAAATAGCAGAGAGAAATAAAAGCTCAAATACTTGCAATAAAAAAAAACAACAAGATTTTACTTCTCAATAGTTCTGTGGCCACTAACTTTGTTAGTCTCTGCAGTCCTTTTTCAAGATTAATCAAGAACAGAGAAACATAGAAAAGAAGTGCGAAAACATCAGGAAAAGTAGAAAAATGTCCCAAAAACTACTTAGGGTCAGGCGGGGTTACTGGAAACAAGAGAGCTGACAGCATTTTGGTGGCTTTTATTGAAATCTAACAAGCAGAGTTAAGTTGAGGGGTACTGTTGGCATCCCTGAGCTAATTCTCGCCTCTTTGATAGAAGTTGATTGGGGAAGTTGAATAAGGGAGCTGGGAGAGGGTCACCCAACTGAATGTTCAAGAGACGTGGAGTTAGGGTAAATGCCTCATTGCTTGGTCCAAGTTGGGATTCTCATGTGTAAAGTGGTGTTGAAAACACTTGTTCAGAAGTATGTAACTGAAAATAATTTAGGAACTAGGTTCTATGATGGTCTACGGGCAGATGACTGGTATAGTGGATTTATGCAACGGTATCCAAAGTTGGCATTGAAGAAGCCTAAACACCTACAGAATTGTAGAAAAACTTCGAGACCCTGAAATGCATGTTTTCAATTACCCCAAAATTTTGGGGTAATTGGAAAAAGCAGGGGTGATTGGAAAGAGGCTTAGGTGGCTTTAAATCAGCTTACTAACTTTGCTTACCTCATAGTAGTAGTTTCTAAACAAGTACAGAATAGGTATCATCCTTGAAAAGAAGCAAATTTTCATCTACAGCAGATCAGGCCTGTCATTTGGGGGGGGGGGCGGGCTGGCTGGCTTTTGAAAATGCACTAAAAATTATATATATATATACATTGAGTACATGTCTTCCCCCCCCCCCCCCCGGAAAAAGTTGAAATGATGGCCCTGCAGCAGATTAATTACAGTGTTATGTTCGAACTAACCAAAAATCATTTCCAATTACCCTGCCTGACCCTATATAGATAAACAGGGAAGAAACTTTTGGCCAGTGTAACCATTATTTTAAGCTATAGTATAAAATACAGGATGCGTTTTATTTCTGTCAATCGAAATTTCTGCCATTTCAGTCATATTATGATAGAGAGAATTTTGAGATAGAGAGAAGTTCTACTGTAGTTCAAGTCATCAAAAACTTATAGAACATCGATAGAAAATATCTTGCACAGGAGGTTGAAAGTATTTATAAGGTATATAAACTTCAGTTAGCACCAATAATTTTAATATAAGAAATATGTAATCACACCGAAAAGTACCTTGCATAACAAGAACTCTTATCGGTATTTTCATCAATTTTATAGACGAGTGAACTCTTTGGGTTCCGATAGTAATTTTATAAGTATATTTGATGCCATGGCCACGATACGAAGGAGGAGCATTCAACGGCAGAACTTCTCTGTATATATCTGCAAAATACCATTTTGAAAGGAAAAAGTTTGTAACATTGATAAGCAAGAAAAATGTATGAAATTGCAAGAGTCTCTATCTCATAATTAAAATGGGAAAATCTTACATGATTTGCTTTCACCAGAGCGCAACTTTAAATCGCAAAATAAAATCCTTGGTTTTGTAGATAGCACAACATTCCCACTTTCACCTGCAAGAGAAATCAAATTGTGAGTGTTATTATATCAACTGCAGAACAAAAATTGCCATAATTTTGTTTGTGTAATCCAGGGATTTACAAATCGCAAAAAGATCAATAGTCAGGGCCTTAACTAAGCTGGGGGCACTGGCAACTGGGATGCTGCCCCCCCCAGAAAAATATACACTTATTTTGCATAATAATAACCCTTGCAAGGGGCCTCTTAAGAAAAAGTCTGCCCTGCTCCTCGAGAAGGCATACTAGAGCCGTCTATGGTCTGCGGTCAAGTTTGAAGTGAGGGGAAAGTTTTAGGGAACTGCATTACTCATTTCTATGGCAACAAAAGCCTCTTAACCAATGCAGTGATGTGCAGCCTCATTGAGGCAAATTCCCACCAACCTCGCTGAGAAAAATTGTTTGAGTGTAATGTAATGTCATGTAAAAAACAATTCATAGTAACTGAGAAACAATTAGATGATAAAAAAAATAGACAATTATCGATACTTTCAGAAATTAAAATGTGATTAGTGAAATCAATTTTTTTTAATTGAAAAACATTTCAAAATTTACAGAAAAAAAAAGAATTATCTTATAGCAGCGGAGTACTTAATCTTGTTTGATTAACCATAAGTAACATTGAAAATTTTAGGAAAGCATAGAAATATTTTTCCTTCCTTCCGCTGAAACTTATTTACCTGTCCCAAATGAGGAATATCGATATCTGCTCTATCAGTTTTAGCATGATTCAGTCAAAGCCTAGAACTGTTGGTTGTTGGTCCACATCACTGTAATTTTGTCCAGCCCTGGTGCAATCCACAGATTATCTATATTTGAAAGTTGGAAATTCACCAACTTATCTTTTGATTAAGGTAAAGGTGCTTCAAGATAAATGGAATTTGCACATATTTCTGAAGAAGGCAGGTAGCATCAGGAAATGAGAGACACAAGATTTCTATACCCTTCCCTTATTTACAGAACCATAGTAAAGACCATAGTAAAATTCATTTACAAAAAATTCAGCTCATCACAGAGAGCAAGTGAGCAAGCGGAAGCTGAGGGGGTGAGCAAGTGACAGTGCCAATCAGCAATGGTAAGAGCAAACCAGAAATTTAGAAACTTGGCAAGCGAAAAAGTGAGTGAGCAATTCTGCAATCAGGTGAGTGACCTGCTGACTAACTTTTGCTCTTGCTCACTGACTTGATCAATCCCTTTTTCACTCACTTGCTATTGTGTTGAGATAAAGCGCTTTGAAAGAAGTTATCAGCATTTGATAATATAAACAAATAGCAACTTTATTCTCATAATTGAAATGAATAAGCATTTTAACCAGTCAAGTGGTTAAGATGGCATTTGCCGTCGCTGCCATACGTAATGTTGGTGCCTACGACGGCATTTGCCGACGCGCAGACTTTTTTCGGTCTTTTTCACCAGTCAAGTGGTTAAGATGACATTTGCCGTCGCTGATATACGTAATGGTGTTGCCTACGACGGCATTTGCAGACACACAGACTTTTCTGTCTTTTTCACATGACGAAATAATTTGTCATTAATTATCTCATCACTAGATGGAGTTGACAATTATATTTCAAGGTCTGAGATTATTATTACTATTATCTTTGTCATGTTTTGCAAAGCTGCATCCCCATCGCTTTTATTTCAATTTCCTACTCTCTTGTGAAGATGCATCTGTTTTATTACTCACACATATCTTTTAGCAAAGGTTCAACTGCTATGGTTCCACATAAATCCATCAACAGCATTTCTTTTAGTCACAGGACATTATGACCACCCCTCCCCACTTTTGGGGTGTCATATTATGTCTCGACACATTTGAGCTATAAAAAAACATGGTATAAAAAAAATATTTTAATATTTCAAACTTCTAAGAAAAGGGAAAAAGCGTGCGCATCTTCAAAAAAAAGTGGACACTGCGGGTAACACTCTGAGAAATTAATTGGACAGTTGACTGGTTAAAACACATTCAAACAGAGAATGATACCAAGCATTCTGTCGTCAAAAACATTGTTCTCTGTTGCCAACTTATGAAACACAATGAATAGAAAATAAACTCTACTCGGGAAAACTCATAATTATTGTGCACCATTTTGATTAATCAAGCACCATCACTGAAATAATATGCAACCAATAAATGATAAAGATATAGTTATTCTCTCAATCAATTGCTATCTTGCTTGCTCACTTACTCAGTCACTCATTTGCTCTCTCATTCGATTTTCCAGCAACAAACTGTTGTCTGTGAAGTTCCCTGCCAATGAATTTTCTCTTTGGTGAATTTCCCTTTCAGGAATTGAATAATAGTAAATTTTCCAGACACGCTCTGGGCTAGAGCTGCTCCTACGTAGCTATGCCCCATTTACATTATATTTTTTGTATTGTGCTCAACAGTCTTAACAAATGAAAACAATGATTAGACAAGAATATTTTCCAACCTCTGCAAGGAATGAAGGAAGTATAATGTGATGCAGTAGCGAGTTCTTCTCGGGACATAGACAAAGGTATCTTGACATATGCACCATTTGTTGTGCACAGACAATGGATCTGCGCACTCGACCAAGCTATCACCTCCTCAGCTCCACTAGGAAAAAAATAAGTAAAACATAAGTTTCAAGGCACGCGAACACGATCTCAGCAGTAATACATTTTTGAACCGTATACAATGATACCCTTTCATAACAATGTTACTTTCTGGAAGTGTTAATATATTCCATCTAAAAGGGTAACTCTTTCATAATGACTCGTTTCTCTGGTCACTTGAGTACCATCATGTAGGCTTTTTGCTGTATAGATAGAAAAAGGTTTTGCCAGTTATTCGTAAAATTAAATAATGGTTCCATATTTAATTCAGCACAAAGCCTGCAATGAGAAATTCTTTTTGAGCTCCTCAACAATAAATATAGAGCTCATTAGGTTTTTGCAGTCGCCGTGAGTTTAAGTATAGACTCAATGTTTCGGTAACACCAGCTGTTGGTATTACAGTCTGTGCTTGTTATAATAACCCCATCATTTCACAGAAAACAGATGTATTGGGATGTCAGATGTTTTAAAAGAAAATTGTATATTTTACTGCAGGGATCAAAAAAATCTTTTTAGTTTTGTTATAATATTGCCATAAATATCCAATGATTCTGCTATTTTAGTTTCCGACTTGACAGAATGGTAAGCAAAATAGGAAGAACTACCAGCACCATTCAGTCAACTTGTGCCAGTGTAGTGCACCTTACTATTGTTCATTCTGTTTCAAGTGACAGCGCTAATTAACTACCAGGTTTCCCATAGAAGTGACAATGCTTTATCTTTAAACTATCTATGTTTCATAGATAGCTTATCATTGCTCTTTCTTCTTCAGGCATCAAAGTCAAGCACACACAACAACAGATTTTGTCCATATCTTCACAAAAAAAAAAAAAAAAAAAAAAAAAACAGCAACCATTGATCATTGTAATGGATTGAATGATATTAACTGATTATATTGGATAAAAAATAACATGGCGGAAATCTAAAAATATTTAGGACCTGTCATACCAGTTCGTTATAATAGGAGGGTTTCTATAACAGGTGGTCATTAAAATGAGCGTCAACTGTATCAGAAGATATTAGATGGAAAACGACTGAATACTAGAAAAAATTTTTGCTATTTCTTCACCCCAACTCGACTCATTACAAATAAGTCTGCAGTTGCAGAGCATGTCTCATGCTGGACTCTCGTCTTGAGGATACGGGTTCTAACCCAGTTGACAGCACAATGGTGGTTGGCTGAAGTTGGTTTTCTGCAGTTTTCCAGCTTCGAGGAGAGAATGCGAGCCGGTCTCTCATTTAAAGTCTCTCCGCAGAGAGCAGGCAGACCTACAAAGCGATACTGACATAACATGAAAATTCAAGCGTTTCCATCTTTATTTCAGAAAATGGAAGACAGGTGGCAGCATGAACACAAAACAAGCGGAACTCTACAATATAGATAAGTTGGGGGAGGCTCTACATTCACTCAGAACACACATTTCAGCTGTGTGCCAATTCATTAGAAATCCTGTAGAAGATTGTGTATGAGGTGCATGTACGGTTAAGTAGTAGTAGTTGAAGAGTATGTCTTCAATAATGACATAGCTGCCAACTTTGAAAATTAAAATTAGGGAGTTTTTCGCACGGATGCATGCTATTGATTTTATACTAAAACCACTCTCTAATAAATACAAAAGGGATTTTTTTCACATAAAATAGGGATTTTCCGCACATAAAAGTTGAAGTGTAGGGAATAAAACCCCTACTCAAAAATTGAAATTAAATAAAATAGGAATTTTACACACATGGAAGGCATCCATGGAATAAAACACAACCCTTGGGAATAAAATCCCTACGCAAAAAACAAGTGAAATTGTAGGCCAAAACTTCAATGGTTATATAAAAAAATATATATATATTGTGTTCAATCAGAAACGATGTGAACATTCTGACCCCAAAAATCATCGGAAGATGAAGGGAAAAAAGTCAATTTTTGAAGAACACTGACTTTTTGTGACACTTGCTTGATGTTTTTTGATTTCACATGGGTGATGTCAGTCAGTTCCATCATGACCGATGTTTATGTTCGTAACACATACTTGTACAAAAAGAAAAAGTTGGTCCTTTCCCGGAACGTTTGATGAAAGGAAATTCATCGGGGGGGGGGGGGGGAGAATAAGTATCTTTAAAATTGATTAAATATTTTTTTGCTTATCAAAGTATTCATGTTTTGTTATCACACATACGTAACTTCAACAAAAGAGAATTCCTCTTTTGAAGTAATCAACGTGAAGTTTTGACCACACATCACCATAATCTTCAAGTTTTATCCAGGACTATTGGCTGCTAAGCTATTTCCCTGCACGATACGACAAACAACTTTTCTTGTTACCATCAGAGGGTTTGTAAAACTTCCTTGAAAAAGGAATTTTCCACTATTCCCCCATTTACGACGTGTAACGTCATTTTAAAAGGGGAAAAATAAAAAACAGAGGCAAAAGACTTTTTGCCCCACAAGAAATTCCTTAGGGATTGTTTTCAGAAGCGGGGATTCTTTTCATGTGAAGTAGGGAATTTTTAGGGACAATTGGGGATTTTTGTGATTTACGTAAAAATTTGTGAGACTTAAGAACTTTTCGGGAGGTCGAGAGATGAAGCTAAAAGTCAGAAGACTTGGCAGCTATGTAATGACCACATAATAAAATTCAAAGAAATTTGTGATCTATCTGGCAAATACTATCATTACCTATGATTATACAGAAAGGCAAAAAACCCAACTGCTGCAACAAGAGATAAAGATAAGTCAAACTTTGATCGCTTTCCACCTTGAGGCACGAACGAGACCTTTTCTGTTCAGTGGCCCACATTGAAAAGAAAGAAGAACCCTATTGAATAGTTCCATATTAAATAAATAAGCCTATCATTCTTTCTGTTCATTCGAGCTTTCACTCTTTTTTATTTAACATCACTAATGCTTTTGAAAAAATATCAGTATGGATATAACACAAGTCAATAAATTTGCACATACTTGCTTGATTGGCTTTGTATATTATCGACTACATTTCTGAGCACCACACGGCATTCAACTACTTCACCAGCAAAGTATGTAGAACGAGAAGGCATAGCATGGACTTCGATCATCTAACAACAAACAGAACCAATTAATTTAATCAAAAACGGAAAAAAAACCATGCACAATTAGCATTAAAATAAAAATTAAAGTCTACAAATAAATCTCTCAGAAGTCAAATTTTCTTTTCCCCGAGAGAAATGGTTGAAAATACAGTCCCCCCCCCCCCGTATTTATGGGGGTTACTTTCTAGGGGTCACTGCGAATACGGGAAAGCCGTGAATAACCAAAACCAGTTTTTTTTCTTGTATATCTTGTTTATTGAACAGTACGAGAAGAGCAGAGTAATGCAGAGGTATAAAGGAATGTAAAAGAGGGTGCAGCTATTGTTGGCAATGTTTTCTGAAAGAACATTGTAATTTCTGTTTGCCATTTCTTCTTCATATCATCAAGTATGTTGGAATATGATGACAAGGCTTCTTCAACCAATTTTTCTACATGTGAAAAGCGTACCATTGAGGGATCTATGGCATGAAAACACTATTGCTGATTTGAACATGCGAAGCCCTTCCGCTATGTTACTCAAGGTGAACTTGTCTTCCACCTCTTGATCTTCTTCATCTGGTACCACTTCAGTTTCAGGAGCAATCAACTGCATCAAATGCTTCTTGGTCAATACCTCTGAATTGCTATTAATTAGCTGTTTGACCTCCTCTATATTCATATCATTGAACTCTTCTTTACCCACCTTTTTCGCTAATGTGACAATGTCTTTTATAGTCTCTTCAGTTGGCTCTGTAGAAATGGTTGTGTCCTTTAGCACACATTGTGGCCAAAGCTTAATCCAGCCCGAGGTGACTGTTTCTCTCTTGGGAGCTGCCACGGCTCTAGTGATGACAGTAATGTCATTAGCGAGCCACCCCAAACATGCACAACTCAAATTTTGTAAACAAAAGACATGAATGACGATTTCTGAATGTTGCAAAAAAAATTTCCAATAAAGGGGAAAAAAACCAGAGAATACGGAAACCGCAAATATGGGGGGGGGGTGGTTGACTGTACAGTAAAAGTCTGCTGTAATGAGAGCCCCCAATCACTAGAAAAATTGTCATAATAACGATTTGCGTCATAAGAAAAATTTTTTTTTTCTCTATCAGGTTTATAAAGTGTAGAAAATTATTGCTTTATAATGCATCACTCTACATCATAATTGTCTACTGGATTGTTTCGTTTGACATTAGCAAATTCACAGCGCTCCAGTCATGAAATTGATTATTGTCTCTCTGCAGTTGTACTCGGTTTAAAAGAAAGACTGATGATACCGCACTGTATTTTGGTTTGTTAAATATGTTAAAAGTTGCAGCACAAAACCAATTTAATGGGCAGCAACATTGCAATTCAGCTTGAGAAACAATCAACAAGAAGAAAGAGTCTGCTTTATGACAAGCCTTCTTCAAATATATCTCCATCTGGTAATTTTTATCGAATTAAAAAAAAAAATACTTTTATATACAAAATACAATTTTCTCAAATACTTCTTGGAAAAAAATAAACAGCAGCATTTTTTTTTAAAAATACATTCGCAACTACATCTCATAAAATTCAGGGTGATTCTAGAACAGGGGTGGCCAACAGCTGGCCTGAGAGGTGATTTTGTGCAGAAAGCGACAAGATGAAAAAAAAAAAAAAAAACTATTATATTTCTGACATTAGTTTCGAATGACGAAATTGTGGTTAGTGTATAAAATAAAAATAATTTCTTATTTGACAGAAACAATTTGCACTTTCATCACACAAACACAAAAACCTCTTTAAATATTCAAAGGTCCCATGATTCATTTCAAAAACCTACTGCGGGCGTTATAGAAGTAACAGTAGCATATTTTCCTTGCACAATCATCCGAGATCAGTGATGGCAATCTCAACAAGCAAAATTTCCCTCAAAAATTTTTCTTTCAAGATTTTCTACAGAAATTCAAAACTAGTGTGCTACCATCTATCCGTAAAAATATTTAATCAAGTATTTATTTGGCTCATTGATCATTTTTGTCACACCACAATCATGTTATGCGCACGAGGGCTAATTAGACAGGGACCTACAAGTTATTGTAGAATGGCAGCTTTTTTTATACTCACCAAGAGGTTAGTGCGCTAACCTCTTGGGACGATAGCGATCTTTTTCTGTGGTCACGTTTATCCGTTTCTGTTGAACTCCTGTCAGGAAAGTTTCTGATAAGGAAAAACCAGGTATCTAACCCATGACATCTCTAAACATCCTTTGGTACTTAAGGTGAGTACCTTATCGACCTGGGCTACTGAGCCCATATTTATTTAGCAGGAAAAAAAACAAACTAGAAAAGTATTGTACAAAATTCAGAATAACAAATTTCAACATATCTAATAATTTTTTATTTGGTATACTTTAAACGTTTTATGAAGTAGCATTCTCCACTCTTGTTAGAGCATTAACATTCGTAATTTGCTGAAAGGAAAGAAAGTTTTCTTAACAGTTTAATTCATTAATAATTATTTATAATTAGTATTTAATTAAACGAAGAGTTTAGTTAATTAGTTGAATGTCAGTCAAAATGCTTGTAGCCTACGATCCCATAGCAAGCAATCATACTAGGTGCGGCTTATATGGCAGAGTTTTGTCCCTGGTGCAGTCCGCGACATTGTATCTAACCATTATTTTAGCCCTTAGAGAGAAGTTGGCCACTTCTAGAACGTTCCGAAGAACGGTTATTCAGCATAAGGTAAGCATGGTTTTCATTTAAATTTGGTGAGAGAATTTCAGTAAAAAAGGTAAATTGATGAATTTTTTGTTTATTTTTCAACTTCATAACATAAGAAACGATAACTAGAAAAGAAGAGATGAAATAACGAGAAAAGCATAAGGTCATATTTTTAAGATTTTTAGGTCATAAAAATCCTAGTGATCAGACATAGAAAATTTTCAGAGCCAATGCTGATTTTTTTAGTCAGCATAGTGACTTAGGATTCGTCGAGACCTGGTCACATCCATATAAAAAAATTATATCAATAATGCCGTTAAATTAAAAAATAAACTTGGGAATCACAACAACAAAAAACTTACTTTTTCATGCATTCAGGATGTGACTTATGTCATAACCAAAGTGAAGTCTCCACGAACTGACATTCCAACATTTTTTCCCTCTCGGGACTTCAACTGCTTTTTGTGGAGCAAAATCAAAATTCACTGAGGAAAGAGGAAATAAAGCATATTAAAAACATGCGATACAAAATATGTGATGTCCACACATAGTTCAAACAAGATTTGGGCGGCATGCAGTTTAGACCCCTTCAGAAAGTCGCCAACTGTGGCACCAAAAAAAAAAAGTTGCCAACTTGACATGTCCCTTATACCAAAGCTGTTCCGTGCGAAAAAAAACAAAAATGATGAGAATTGCCCCCAGGGTTGGAACCCTGTCCATCCTTGTGGGGGACCATTCCCTTGACATATTTACATATCGCTTATGGCTCAGTTTCACAGCACTTAAGCGGCAGCAGCTCATTCACAGGTCACGCAATTTTGGCCCACACGTTTTCAAATCAATGTAGATCAACGTAGTGGCTTTGCACAATCATAAAGGTTGAGCACCCTTGAATCAAATCATAGTTTCCCAAATTTTATGTTCCATCACCTCCTTCAGCGAAAAAAAAAAAGATTATTTTTCATCGCCCCGCCCCAACTTAATCCCACCCATAGGATCCTATACTAAACTCATAGCTTCTACCAACCCCTGGACCATTCCATTGACTTCCCCGGAAGGGGTTGATGCCCACTTGGGAAACACTGAATTAAATTATGAATTTAATACCTAAAAAAAAGTAGAGGAATTTAGCAATGAAAGCTCAAATCTCTAAATCGACCAGCCATTACGAGCCGTATTTACAATTATTCACGGAAAGAAAAGGGAAACTATAAATACAAACATTTGGCTAAAGCAATAACAAGGCGGGTAAACATTTCCAAATCAGTCTGTATAAAAACAACCCAAAACAATACAAATACAAAGGGCGATTCGTATTATAACATAAATGTGGTAATGCTTGTTGTACATACTTTATATGTAAATAAATCGAATGAAATCGAGCAGTGTTTCACAAATGCCCGCAATCGAAGCCAAATAATGATTTTTGAAAACCCACAAGTCGGTATTTTTTTATTGTTTTTTTATTATTATTTTTTTTTTCATCATCCTAGTTCAAGTAACAACTGCCCTGTGATGAGGAGCAGTTTGAGGAACGAAAGCGTGTATCCGTGTTATTCCGTATGTTCATTGGAAAATATGGTCAGTAGTGTATTAATGCGATTCGGAGTCACTGAGCTATTGTCGTCTGCTTCTCTGCAGGTCACTTGTTTTGGACGTTTCCTTGTGTCCGAAAAAAATTACTGAACTGGCAATTCAAACTTCCAGTCCTGTTTGTGAGCTTAGCTTATAGGGAACCGAACAAACCGACTTATTGTCTGTCGTCTGCTCATTAGAGGTTCTTTGTTTTGGACGTCTCCTTATGGTCAAATAAAATAACCGAACTTTCAGTTTGAATTTCCAGTTCAGTTTATAAGCTATGTTTATAAGGAGCTGAGCGGAATAAAGAATATAGTTTTTTTACTTTGAACTTCATCATCACCACATGAGTCACTTTTAAATTTGAGATTAGATGGCAGCACATTCCTATAAAGTGGTATGTGGGAAAATTCACTTTTTACGATCTTACCTGTAGCACTGAGCTATAAGTAAACTTTACTTATAGCTCAGTGTCACTGAATAAACTTTACTTATAGCTCAGTGTCACTGAATAAACTTTACTTATAGCTCAGTGTCTGTCTACTGCTTGTGTGGATGTCTCCTTGGGTCTTGAAAAAATTATTGTACTGGAAGTTTGATCTTTCAGGTCGGTTTATAAAGCCGGGTTTTCCTAGGAGCAGGTTTCCTGTTCCGCGCGCAACGTGATTCGCCCAGCGCGACAAGCCGTCCACTCACCAATAAGAAAATCAGCATGACTGTTTTACTACAGAGCGTAATACAGCTCACGACGGCACTTTACGTCGGGCGTGATTGGCCGACTGCTTGTGGAGGAGTCAAATGCGCCGTGGTTTTGCCGATATTCTCTTCACTCTTGTGTGTTCTCTTTTCCTTCCCTTCAAACCGGAGCTTACAGACGACAGTGTAGCTGATGCAAAAGCCATATACTTTATATAACCGCCCTGATCTGATACGCCATGCTATAGTCTGTTTCAGGTTAACTTTCCAGTGAAGAGAAAGATAGAGAGTGTATTCCTTCGCCCCAAAATATAGTTCTCATATATCGGAGGTTTAAGATGAACCTTTACGGCCGTATTCACCGTCCAGGTTCAGAACGCGATCCAGGTTCTAAACCGCGTTTCACCTCAAAATTGGTATTCACCACCCCTGAATCGAGATCCACGGACCAGCTTTTCGAGCCTGAAACTGAACCTCCGATATCGGCGATCCAGCAGGGTGAATCGAGTTTCAGCGCATGCGCAGTGAACATTATCATCGCTGCAAACACAAACATCGACATAGTAATGGGGGTCGCGCTGAATTGTTTTTACGATGACCCAGAATGAAATAGGGAATTTAGAATAATTTATTAATTATAAGGTGATGAGTGACCGCGTTTAGGTATTAAATATATGTTAAGTAATTATCCCCGATCAATGAAAGCTTTCAACTACTACTTGAAGCCATCAACAAGTCACGAAAGAAGGTGAGTAATGATACTTTTCTATGATTTCCTTCAAATCTGAACTTCATTCGCTAACAAAATGATCATTATCAAATAATGATTATTTAATAATATGAGTAATATACTCATGTATTGATATTAATGACAAATTCGTCTTTATGGTACCTGAAACAGGGTCGTAGCGGGCAGGGCCGTCTTAAGAACACCATGGGCCCCGGGCCAAGTGGCCTTTCTGAGGACCTACCAGGTAAATTACAGAAAATTTCAACCAAATCTCATTTTTGTGAGGCCCCTCTTCTCTCGAGTCCCCCGGGCCGTGCCCGGGTAGGTCCATCCGTTAAGACAGCACTGGTAGTGGGCTCTCTCGATGCAGACTTTTTTCTTGAGTGAGGGCCCTGAAAGTATTATTATGTAAAATAAAGTGTACATTTTTGTGAGGGCCCCCATTCTCTCGGTCCTTGGGAAGTGCTCCGGTTGCCCCAACTTATTTACGGTCCTGACCTAAAGGTTAAAATGGCAGGGTATAGTGTCACGCTTTTGAAGTTTTTTCCTCTGAAAATAATGTATCATTGGTCTGAAAAGAAGTCATGAATATCTCTCTTGAATTGCAGGAATAGTCACTTGTATACAGTGTATACAAATTTTTTTTTTTTGTATTACTTGTATACAAAATTTTTTTTTCCCTAACCAGGACCATCTTAAGAGCATGATCGGGGGGGGGGGGCCTGAGACGAGAAATTTTTCTGTGGTCCTACCTGGTAAATTCTAGAAAATTTCAACTAGATCTCATTTTTGTGGGGTCTTTTTTTCTCTTGAGGAGCCTCGTACATTAAGAACTCGCAAAATGTACTAGGCAAAAGCGATCATTACAGTAGTGCATTTTAATTCCTAAACAAAACAATATTCAACAACACTCTAAAATATAGATTTGTGTATGAAATGTTTCGTCTCTAATATGAAAATATTTATATTAATGCCAAGCAAAATATATTACCTTTTTTTAGCTTTTACCTCTTGGCAGGAATATATTTATTTGATACTTTGCTGCTGTGTGTAAACATGACATTTTCCTTCTATATTCAGTCAATCTCACTTATGATATTCCCATGTATAATATTTTCCTGCTTAGTACTCGAATTAATTTTTATTAAGATTTCCTGTTTAAAGCATTTTCCCCGCTTACATTTTTCATGGTAATTTTTTGAAAAAAAAACCTTTATAAGCAGAATCCACAGTATTTGCACAAATGAAAACACGTGCACAACAAAAAATATTTTCTGTGATGCACTCTCATTATCCAAAATCATATAATTATCAACTCATTTCATTCTATTTGTGCATCAGTATTTTGCGTATAATTATCAGTTCATTCGTTTATTATTTACAGTTAAACCTCACTACAATGATGCTTGATATAAAAATAAATCCCCTACATCAATATTTTGAAAGTCTTGTTTGGAAATTCCTATAGTATAATGTTAAACTGCTGCCACTCGATTACAGATGTGAGATGAGAATAATTATTATTTTTGATAAGAATATTCCCCAGTAAATCATAAAAGTAGTCTTTCCAAAGAATATTCTCTAGGATGTTATATATAATTATATTATAAATAACTGGAGAATATTCTTGTTAAGAATAATAAGAATATTCTCAAGTTATTTACAATAGTAGTCCTTCCAGAGTCCTTCGTTACAATATTCTCAAGAATTTTACATCTCTACTCTTAATACAACAGCAATCCCTCTACAATGATAATTTTTCTTGATTTGCAGAATATCATTTTATTGAGATTTTAGTGTGTGATCATACCTTTCGTGCTCAAAACACCAATTCAAAAATTCATTAAATTACTTTTTGGAACCTTATTTATGTGCAGTTCATGCCAGCATTGGGCAATGATTGAATGAAATTTATAATATTTAAGTAATCTATCATTACATAACCCATACCACGTGATTGCTGATTACATGTGCTTTATTCGTATTATGCAGTATGATTTCACTGTGTTTGAAATCACAACACATGAGTATGATTTGCTTCATTCTTTAGGGAAATTTTTTTTCATGAAAACTATGTTTTTAATTTTTCAGATGAAACAAGTATTTGGGAGCAAAAGTAGGGTAAAAACATGAAAACTATGTTTTTAATTTTTCAGATGAAACAAGTATTTGGGAGCAAAAGTAGGGTAAAAACATGAAAACTATGTTTTTAATTTTTCAGATGAAACAAGTATTTGGGAGCAAAAGTAGGGTAAAAACACATCTATGATAAAATGTGGCCACTGAAGACGAGCTGACTCAATCATGGAAGAAAATCTCAATATTTATTTACAATGTTTGTGTGTGTGTTATACGTACCATTATTATTTTTTAGCAATCTCAAATACTTCCATATAAATATGAATAAATTATTTTTGATAATTGATTTGTCGTTATTTCTTAAGTGAGGAAAATGTTAGCTTTTTTTTACATAGTTTGAATTTGTGCCTTAATTATGTTCAAGTTACAGTGTAAATTTTGAAAGTAATGAATTACTAGATTGTGATTATCACATAAATACAGTATATATTTAAAAAAAAAATCCAGATTTAACTACCAATCCTGCTAGTAAAAAGAGGGATGGAAAATGATTTTGTTGATGAATAATGACGTTGAATCTATCAATATATGTCAAGTTTTTTTTAATTTTTAGTCTTGGCTATTAGTTTACCCTTTAGTTAAACATGATTCAAAGGCAATGCATTTTACACATTAAAAAAAAAAAATTGTCCATACACTAATGCTTGTATTGACTGTCAGATTTGAAACTTTGTTTACAGATTTTTTTATTTTTAAGAATCTTTCAGCTTCAAGGACGTCCTTTCAACTTATATTTAATAATATAATGAACTGTTTTGAACTGAATCTAACTTTTTATGTAAGCTAATCAAAAAAACTAGTACACATGTTGGAACAGTTTTTTGTTGAAAAGAAAACTGTTGGGTTTAGCATTTTATACATTGAGAGGGGGCACATCTTGTGTGTAGGAAGGATTGCATGCAACTATCATGCAAGTTTCAACAAATTACAAAAAATCAGTCTCAGATATTAACTTATTTGGCTAATAGGAAATATAGCTATTAATGTTCAGTAATTTAATATTCAATGTGCATCACAAGAATTACTATTAGCATAAAAAAAATTTTTTGAAATCAAATTCACTGAATTTTGTACTTTTTCATTTTAATATGTGTATCTAAAAATTTGATTTCAGGTACAAAACAATCATAATTTAAAAAATATTCAGATAAAAATTATTTTTTGAAAAATTTCCAAATTTATTAGTATTTTTTAAAATATAAATTTTACACAATTGCGACCCTTTTTTCCTTCACGATTAATAAAATTTGAATGTGTTACTTTTTTTTCAAGGAAATGAAAAGCGCATATAAGCTGATTGTACGTGCGATATATAATTTATCTAATCTGAGAATATTAGCAATTCCGTAGCGAAATGAAAAACCATTATAGATATAGCGGAAGTAGGAAAGAAAACCGTAGCTGGAATGAAATGGAATTTCCATTAAAAAGGGGATGATAAAACCATATTTTGCTTATCGAAAAAAAATTGTTGAAAAACGTAAACACAACAATCCTACCGTTGAGTTTTCTACTTCATTAGAAGATCAAAAACCCTTCATCCAATCAGCGTCGGATCTACTCTCGCCAAGCTAATATACGCCAAATACTCGCCAACTGAACCGAGTTTCACTTGATACGCACTCGAGACTCACTGGTGAATGCCAAATTCGTTCTAAAACTGAAACGGGTTTCAACTGATCCGCGTTTCAGGACTGTGAGTGGTGAATACGGCCGTTATACAGGATATTTCAATTTTTTCTATGATTTTGAAAAAAATACTGAAAAAACATAGTTTTGAACCGATGTTTACTTGTTTAAAATTTTTAAATTATAAAAAAATATTGGTTACCATTATCAAAAAACCATACCAACGGCAACGACATTCAGGCGTGATATCCTGGAAATTTTCCCCACCAATATATCACTGTCGTGTTTTTTCCGTTACACAATTGTATACTGTATATATAGGCTGACCATATTTCCTCGAGAGAAATACGGGACATTGGGATTCCAAATACGGGGCATCGCCAATTATCGCCAAAAACGACGCCAAAACCACACAAAGTTGCCAAATATTGTTGAAATTACGGATAAATCACAATGGCGGGAAGTGATGCATTACTGCAAATTGCAGTGGATTAAAATGTATTCCACGAAAAAAAGAAACGTTCACCAAGGCAAATGTGGGAGATTAGTATTCTCATATATAGATGTAATTATCATAAAATAATTTATGAGTTGAAAAATAATGTCAATCTTCGACTTCAATAAAGAATAAAAATTCAACTAGTCTTCGTGTAAAATACGGGAAAAACCGGGACACTTTTGCTGAAAAGTCGGGACGGCCAAAAAAAACAGAAAATACCGGGACTGTCCCGGGAAATACGGGACGTATGGTCACCCTATGTATATATATATATATTTTTTTTTCGTTATTTGGTTGAGTTTTCCATAACGATACAATTTTTCATCCAGTTTTACATGCAGTTATAGGCTTACATAAAAACGAATATTCAATCAGTTTTATTTTCTCCCAAAAATAGGCTTCAGTAGGCTGACCATATTTCCTCGACAAAAATACGGGATATTGGGATTCCAAATACGGGAAAATACGGGACATCGCCAATTATCGCCAAAAATGACGCCAAAACCGACCAAAGTCGCCAAATATTATTAAAATAACGGAGAAATCACAATGGCGGGAAATGCAGCATTACTGCTAATTGCAGTGTATGAATTCCCCGAAAAAAATTTTTCACTAAGACAAATATGGGAGATTCATTTATAGGTGTAGTTATCATAATATAATTTATAAGTTGAAAATAATTTCAATCTTTGACTTCAATAAAGAATAAAAATTCAAGTAGGCTTCATGCAAAATACGGGAAAAACCGGGACACTTTTGCTAAAAAGTCGGGACAGCCAAAAAAACAGAAAATACCGGGACTGTCCCGGGAAATACGGGACGTATGGTCACCCTAGGCTTCAGTGAGTTCAGATATTCACTCATAGATAGAAGATAATTATTTTTTCTAAATTTAAAACACTTTCTAATCAAAAAACAAAACAAATGATTTCAAAAACCTCACTTTAATTTCTGAAAGTATCAGCAATGGTTTTCTTTTAATTCTATAATTATTACTAATTTAACTGTGCAATTACGTTACACGTAAAAAAGATTTTTCTCAGTGAGATTGGCCAGAATCGGCCATACCTTACCGAGGCCGCGCATCGATACATTGGTTAAGAGGCTTTCGTTCCCATAGCAACGAGTGATGCGGTTCCCGCGTAGCTTCCCCTTCACAGCAAAGTTAACCTGAAACGGACTATAGGAAAACACAAACGCGTAGCGTGATTATGTAACACGTTTCTGTCGGCACGAAATAGTCTAATTCGGTTCACGCTGCGCAACAAACCTATTCCTAGGAAAACCCGGCTTAAGCTTTGTTTATAAGGAGCAAAGCTGAATGAAGGATTTAATTTTTTATACCTGAGCTTCGTCATCACCACATAAGGCACTTCTGATTTTGAAAGTACCAACAATATTTTTAAAAATGAATATTTTAAAGTATTCTAGAGTCTCTCAACCGGGGGCCATATGGCCCCGGTGGGGCCCTAGGATATTCCAGGGGGCCATGGATGAAAATCTCTTAAAAGGGGAGCCATGGCTACTGATACGGGGGCTACAAAGAAGTTTGTGAAATTAAATTTTTTTTAGTCACTCACAACACAAACTGGCACCCGTATCAGTAGCCGTGGCTCCCCTTTTAAGAGATTTTCATCCGTGGCCCCCTGGAATATCCTAGGGCCCCACATGGCCAAAGCCTCCTAGATACTACTTCTAGGAGGCTTTGATATGGCCCCCGGTTGAGAGAGAACCACTGCTCTAGAATACTTTAAGACATTCATTTTGAAAAATATTGTTGGTACTTTAAAAATCAGAAGTGCCTTATGTGGTGATGACGAAGCTCAGGTATAAAAAACTAAATTCTTCATTCAGCTTTGCTCCTTATAAACTGACCTGAATGATCAAACTTCCAGTTCAGTAATTTTTTCAAGACCCAAGGAGACATTCAAGACAAAGGACTTCCACACAAGCAGACGGCAGGTAAAATCATGAAAAGTGAATTTTTCCGCACTTCACTTTTATAGAATGTGCTGCCATCTAATGTCAAATTTAAAAGTGGCTCATGTGGTGATGATGAAGTTCAAAGTAAAAAAACTATATTCTTTATTCCGCTCAGTTCCTTATAAACAAAGCTCATGAACTGAACTGGAAATTCAAACTGAAAGTTCGGTTATTTTATTTGAGCATAAGGAGACGTCCAAAACAAAGAGCCTCTTAATGAGCAGACGACAGACAAGAAGTCGGTTTGTTCTGTTCCCTACAAGCTAAGCTCACAAACAGAACTGGATGTTCAAACTTTCAGTTCAGTAATTTTTTTCGGACGCAAGGAAACGTCCAAAACAAGTAACCTGGGGAGAAGCAGACGACAGAGATTCTGAGGCTTGCATCGAGCTTATATTACTGGGGGGAGCATCCAGCCACCGTGACTGCAGCGACATCAAATGCAAGGAAATCACGTGACTCGGTGAACAACAGTTCCCATAACACTGCAAATTGCCAGGTGCATAAATGCACTGTTGTGTCTCTAAATATTGGGTTTTAGAGATTAAAAAAAAGATAGAGAACACTCACACGCATATCTAAAGATGAGAAAAGATTAAATTATGTATTTCATTAATACTAGAATCATTTCTTTCATCAATTCTTGAGTTTTCCTTCATTAATTCTGAAATTTTCCTTCATTTCTTGAATTTTTTTTCATTAAAATTCTGTAATTATTTCTTTCATTACTTCTGGAATAATTGCTTTCATCAATTCTGGATTTGTTTCTTTCATTAATGCTGAAATTTTTTTTATTAATGCTGGAATTATCATTAATTTTATTATCACTTTTATTAATGCTGGAATTATCATTAATTTTATTATCACTTTTATTAATGCTGGAATTATCATTAATTTTATTATCACTTTTATTAATGCTGGAATTATCTTCATTATAATTTTGCAATTATCACTGATGAAATTATATCTTACATTAATTCTAGAATATTTTCTTTCATTAATGCTGAAATTATCTTTCATTAATTTTGGAATTTTCTCATCGATGCTGAAATTTTTTCGTTTTAAACTCCTATTTATGCCATAAGAAAATAACGGGGATCGTGCATGGAAGGAAGATTAAGGGGCCATTCAAGTATTACATTACAAGCAGATTTTTAGCCATTTTCGACCCTCCCCCCCTATCAGCAAAATTTCGGCAGCAGCTTAGAATATTTCATACCTTCAAAAAGGGTGGTTGATGGCGTATGCAACCTTCAAACCCCCTCGCATAGGCGGAGATAGACTTGGAGGTACGATTATGTCAATTCATATATACATTAGATCAGTCAACTTCACCTTTGACGCTGGGGGGGGGGGGGGCGGAGAGAATGCCCCTTCGTCATCAAGTCAGCAAATCCGAAACCCCCTCGATGCTGACGTAATACTTGAATGACTCCTAAGGCCCCTTTCACACGGAGCGGATGCGGATGCGGACGCGGATGCGGAAGCGGGTCCGCATACCCTTTCACACGAGCACTGAAGATGCGGGTGTTTCGTGCTGGTTGAATTCGTGCATAAAAACTATTTTTTCGCAATTTTTGTAATTATTTTTCTCCTTCACCCCTGATTCAGTGGCCATAGGCAGCCTAGAGGCATTCTTTGGTGGTTTAGTCTAGAGCCACATAGAATATGGGAATAAAGATGTCTTAATTCCGATCCTCACAAGTAGTCGATGGGAGAAAATGTCTTCAAATATTTTCAAAACATTTTGAAAAAAAAAATCCGTCTTTCCGGAAAAATATGAAAGAAAAATTCCAAAAACATCCAAAACTAATATGTTCCTAAAAAAAAAATTCAGGAGATATCAAAGAATTTGCAAGTACAAAAAAAGGGGAGGGGTGGGAACGTTCAAAATGTCTGTGCTTAGAAATATTCACATCACAATTCTGTCTTAGGCCGGGATTACAGCATAAAAGTTTTATAAAAGTTAGTTTATAAAACTTGAAAAATGCAACCGATAGGCCGATCAGTTAAGTTCGCTCGAATGTAACAGATATGTTTATTGGTTACATTTTTCAAGTTTTATAGTGTAATACCAGCCTTAGGCCGGGATTACACTATAAAAGTTTTGTAAAAGCTCTTTGATAAAACGTGAAAAATTCAACCAATATTATCTTATTAGTTGAATTTTTTGAATACAAAATGTGTGTGTGTGTGTGTGTGCACCGGTTGCATTTTCTTGAATGCAACCGATGCGCCTATTGGTTGAATTTTTCAACTTTCATAAAAGTTCTTTTATAAAACTTTATAGTATAATCCCGGCCGGATTACACTATAAAAATTTTATAACAATTATTTAAAAAAAAGCAACTAATAAATTTATCGGTTGCATTAGAGCAAATGCAACCGATAAATTTATTAGTTGCTTTTTTCAAGTTTTATAAAATAACTTTCATAAACCTTTTATAGTGAAATCCCATCCTTAGATTAGCATTTCTGAAATATAAAATTTCATTTTTTAAGTTTATAGACTGAATATCGAGTAAAATATACTTGTAGGTATGGGGGGAACCACCAAAAATATTCAAGTGCTAGGGTCTTCAAACGTCTTAATCCGGCCCTGAGTGAACACCGTACGTGGATAACGTTGTTTAATAAAAGTATTTTTTTTTTAAGTTTGAAAAAATTAAAAGATTGAAAATTTAAAAAAATAATAAATATTTAAAAAAAATAACAAATATTTAAAAAAATAACAAATATTTAAAATAATATTTCAGATATTCATATTTTTAAATAATTTTAAAAATTTAAAAAGAAAAAAATTAAAATTTTTAAATTAAATTTTAAAGTTATTAAAGTATGTAGTCAATTAAATATTCGTAATGAACTGAACGGCTTATAATTTTGGTCCCGTCAGTGGCCCTTGTTGGCAGGTTTTATTGTATAAAATTGTGAAATATGGACAAAAGGCAGTTAAAGTTGCTATATCTCAATCTCAGAAGGAAACGAAGGGATACACGTATGTGGGTACATCATAGACTTAAGATATAAATAGACCGCGCACGCTATTCATAAAACTTGTCGAACGTGAAGAAAAGATGAGCAGTATTGTCGGGGAAAGAACAGGTTCTGCGCTATTACATTTGGCGCGTTTTCGCAGAAGCTAGGATGTGGCTGTAACGAAATTTGACTCAATTCGATCAAGTTGATGAAAACTTTCCTTCATTTTTTCAATGAATTTCACTCATTTTTATGTGAAATATTTAGGGAGTCTCAGATTTGAAAAAATAAATTCTATAAAATAAACAAATATTGGAAAACGGAACAACGTATATGTTGTAAAGCCTAATTCATTTATATTTTTAAATATTCTCTTCATTCACTTTGTCGCTTTTAATTTCGAAAATTTATTTATACTAGGGGTTATTAAAACAAAAATATATCTTTCCAGAACATTACAATTACTCTATATACACATAATTAATGTATAATTAATTATAATGCATCATATTATGTTATGTAATGTAACACATTCACACTCATACCATATTCAGTCATGAAATAATATTCAAACAATAAGAAAAAGTTTCATTTCTAATATTCCTGAAAAACCTTTTATAACCTCATCACACAAAACTGTAAACACTTACATAATATTTCAGGATTAAAATAGATTTTACTCAAGAAAATTACAGAATCTCATCATCAATTTCTCTAAATTATGAGAATTAAAATTCCATGTAGAGTATATATGTAATAATTTAAAGTGTATATATATATATATATATATATATATATATATATATATATATATATATATATAATATTTTAGGATATAATATTTCATATATATAATATAATATTTACACATGCCACATATATATATATATATATATATATATATGTGACATATGTAATCTCTTCGCTCCAAAAGTATGCATATGTTAATCTTAATTTAAGGTATTAAATCGTTTTTAGAATGATTCTTTTTCAAGATAACATCTGAGGTACACAATATATGACTTCAGGTCTTAGTACAGATATTGACTCAAAAAATCAATTGAATAATTAATTTTCTTGTTTGAAGCGGCAAGTTCACATACAACAAACATAAATTAATGAATAAAAAAATTTCTTTTCTGTAATAGTTTTATCTCAGGTGTGAAGAGGGGTAAAAATACTATTATTTTTAGAGGTTGTTATGCATTTTTATGCAAAACTGCAATTGTCTAGAGGTGGGGGGGGGAAGTTTCCTCACATTCTATTTAAATAGAATATTTTTCATAAATTTCTCCTTCTGAAAAGCATATTTTCTTCCAAGTTGAGCAAAACTCGAATGAACTCACTAGCTCGCCAAATCTCGCCAAATCTTGCGGAGACGTATATTTCAGTTAAAACTTCATAAAACTCACAATTTCAATCATTTATTGCCAAAAATTCTATTAAAACATTTAATAATGATTCATGACATTTGAATTTTACCAAAACTTGGAACTTTAATTGAATTAAATCCAAAATGGAGTCGTTAAAAACTGAGATTACTTCAGAAATCCATTGCATCGTCAATTTAATATTCCAATTTTTAATTTATAAGAAGAGGAATAAGCAAAAAAGTATTCCCTTGTGAAAGGATACTGGTCCCCCTTTCCTAAACCGCTCAGAACATCCGAAAGCTGCGCAAGTGTTGGCCATTCTAATCAAAAATAAGACAGCGCGTGTAGATCGTCATACGAGTAGCCATAAGGAAAGCATTGCCAGCGAGATTCCCTGACCAGCCTTTCGACCGGAGTCACGTGACTCCGGATCTTTGCTTCACATTGTAACCCCTCGCGCGCACTCTATAGTATTATTACTCTGTGGGGTACATCGTATTTGATGAACAGGGACCCTCACATGGTGTTTTTAAGGGTATTTATGGCAAATAATTAAAAAAATTCCGTGCAAAATCACCTTCAAAAAATAGCCAAAGATGCGGACGAATTCGCTCCGCATCCGCATCGTCTGAATAGCTCCGAATAAACCTATTGTCAAAACTTCTATGTGCGGATGCGGAACTGAATGAATGCCAGAACTTTGCCACTGAACTTATCCCGTTGCCGAGATCTCTTCCAGCTTCGTGGCAGAGCGAATGATTCCTAACTGTATTCTTTCCTCTATGCTGTGTAATACTTCACTCGCTCTTCCCCTTTGCCTTTTTCCTGTTCTAATTTTTAGTTTACGCGCACGCAAGTTGCGTGTCGCAAATTTCAGAATTTAATCATGTATTTCTAAAATAAATATTTAAGTCAATGCATCGCTGGGATTTTATTCCGTAGTCCCGAATAAAAATAAATTCCAAGCAGCTCGCGATTGCTTAATTTATTTTAATAAATTTAGCCATCTTTTCCGGTCATTTCTTCACATTTCGAGGGAGAAACCAGACACCCTAAATCAACCTAACCCCGCTAGGGCCTTGCAGCTGCTCCATAAGGGGTCGTTCAAGTATTACGTAAGCAAATTTTTAGCCATTTTTGACCCCCCCCCCCCGTCAGAAAAATTTCGTCATCAGCTCAGCCCCTCTGAATCCTAACGCATATTGGTGGGGATCAGATGTACACGGGGGGGGGGGGGCCCCATAGGGGGCTCGTGTGTGCCCCTGCTATATCCAATGGCTATTTTATCTGTAGACAACTTCAGTAACACGAAAGCTTCGCGCAGAGGCTTTCTGCTATAGAAAGTGTTGCCCTGGCTGGCAGCGCATTTCAGATTACTCAAGTGACCCACAACACACTCCGAAAGGTTTAGCACACTTGTTTTAACCTCTGTATAAAATTTTTGATCTTCCGATAAATTCTTGCACCGTTCCATTATGTAAACCAGTGATTTGTCTTCCCATTTGAGGAGCCAGTATCCACCTATACTTGCAGACAGCGTCGTCTTAACACATGGACCTACCCAGGCACAGCTCGGGGACCTCAAAAGAGGGGCCCTCAGAAAAACAAGAAATATTTGAATTTTTCTAAAATCACCTGGAACAAGGGCCCCATAATACTCTTGAGATGACCCCTTCTTACAGAACCCAATAGTGTTATGTAAAGTGATATTAATAGAAATAAAACATTGTTTATCAAATGTAATTTAATACTGTAAATAGTTACAAAAAATACATTAATATAAAAGAAAACTCATTAAAAACAAACATGGTATAGTTCAATTTCTTTCAATCTGAACTTTTCTGTTGCTCCGTAGGATCCCTCTGGCTCAAGTCTTCCTGCAAAACAAGGATTGAAAAATTATACAAGATAAAATTTGATGTTAATCACAAAGCAAAGTACACAGGGTGTATAGGTCACGGCACACACAGCATTTTACTCGCTAAGCATTCATCATAACAGCACATTTCCAGTTAGAAAAAGTATCCAAATGACGAACAGTACTATGATACATCATTCCTGTTTAAAGGGTTTGTGCAGTTATTAAAATAAAAATGTTAACTTTTATACAAATCCCCCATCCTCTCCTGATGCCAACAAAAACACGTCCATGTTTCCAAGTGCAATATTCCCCAAATACTTAGAAAAACAGCATTAAATGCAAGGAAAACAATTTACCCCTGCATTTAATGCTTCCTAACTTTCCTCAGTTTTTCCAATATCTCAGTGAATATTGCACTTGGAAGTGTTATTTTTATTGACATCGGAAGAAAAGTGTCAGTATGAAGTCAACTTTTTATGAGGACACCAGTTAAGATTTTGTATAGGGTGTGGAAAAGACCTTAATTTCGGCTAGACAAACTCCTGTTTACATAGGCACACGCAGTACCTTGGCGGCGGCAGGTGGAACTGTCGAGTCTCCAATAATTAGCAAATATACAATGCATCTCCCTCCTCTCCTGTATACAAGTTTGAGTCCAATATATACACAGTACTGGTAACTTTCAGCCCCCCCCCCAATGTTTGATTCATGCATAGGCGGAGATACGGGGCGTGGGGGCATTGCCCCCCTCCACCTCCAGCATCAAAGGTGGAGTCAACTGATCTAATGTATATATGAATCATCATCTTGCCCCCCCCCCCCCCAGCAATAATGACAGTGTTCCCCCAGACTTCCAAGTCTATCTCCGCTTATGGATTCCTGTCAGTGCATCTGCCTGTGAACAACCCCAAAAATTATACGCATCTACAGTTTGAACACTAGACTAATCCTGAGAATTTAAGATTTTGGATATTTAAAGCTTTTCATACCATTTCAATATTTTCTTTAGGCTGAATGCTATCCACCATCACTTTCACGACCGATTCCAAGGCGGTGATAGTGCTCTTGGCTCTCTGCAACAGTGTTAAAGCAACTTCTCCAGTGTTGGTGGCCTGTAAAAGTAATTAAATCATATTAAAGGAGTTGGAAAAAAAGTGATGCATAAAATATTTAGTCATGTAGTTTTAATGAATGTACCTGATCAAACTGAGTGAATAATTCGGCAGCGTATGTGCTAGCTGAACGGGCACCATCTACGCAAGCTTGAGGGAGACCAGCTAGTGGCAGAGATGAAGTTGCTGTCGAGTAGGTATAGACAAGGGTTGAAGTCAATCTCCTCGCTAATGACAACAGCCTTTGTTCCAAACTCTACAATGAAAACACACATTGAGACAAGTAACAAATTAAGATATAAAAAAACAGTTTTTATTATTGAATAGTTGTTGCATGTTCTGGAGAAAAGAATTTTCGTCTATAACTACAACATATGTAAATAACATAAATCAGGTATCTCTAACCCGTTGCTTGTGAGTACCACCCTGAAGCGATAAGAATGCTCGATGATCGTCCGATTTTGTGCTTGTGAGAGCACTTGATTAATGTTCTAATTAAATAGCCTGCACAAATTGTGATTCTTTTGATGGATACAGGCAGTGCTCACGATTAGATGAAACAGACACCTGAAACAAACTATACTTTTTAACAGTATCGCACGCAGGATTTCTTCACGGAAGAAGGTAGTTTTTAACATACCTAATTTTTTGCTTGGGGTCTTGCATATGCCAATGCTAATTAATATCAAATATTACAAGCATGTTTCTAGAGTTTTTTTCCTCATTTAAAAAAAAATTAAAAATATTTCTAATATTAATCAAACACTTTCATTGCTCTCTTTACAGATTCATGGCCTGTCTTATCTTCAGCAAAAAACCTTTCAAAATTCCCTAATAAATCAAACTTTCGTTTTCCTGGGTTTGATTGCAGTCAAAATTACAACTATCCTACTTTAATACCTAGTCAAATTCTGTAACTGGTCACCTTTACTTATAATATGCATCTTCAAACAGAAAATATCTTTAGATACAACACAACAGGTAACTATATTAACATCTTGTAATGAATCTCTGCAAATAGTCTAACTAGTTTGAGAAAAACAGTACTGTGACAAAAACCATAGTGAAAATTGAATTTTTAAAAAGATTCACAGAATGATCTTGATTAGAGACCCATCTCGTATTCCCCCCCGCCCCCCCATTTAGAAAAATTAAGTTTCGAAATGAATAAAATTTTAATAGAATTCAAAATTTCACTTTCAGAGAACTTTCATAAAAGAAAGTATTTAATCAAGTTAAAATTTAGAACCATTGGTAGTTAGAAAGATAGAATATAGATAAAAACCTTTTCTGCATCTTCAGCAGTTGCTGGTTCCTTGTTCAATTCTTCCCACATCCAATTGGCTTTAACTTTGGCCTCCTCAACATATTCTTGGAAACTTTTGCCGGAATAATTTTCTTTGACATGCTGCAGCTGAAACAGTCCATAGATTATATTTAAATGAACATTAATTACATGAACATTGAATTTCACATAACCAGCTTGTAATTTAATTCTGGACTTGACAAATCAAAAGAAATATAGATACCAGAATAGTTTTGTAAGAGCCGAGAAAAAATTTTCACCAAAGAAAAATCAGGTAAAAAATAATCTTTCTTTTGACTCTAAAACATAGTGACCTTATCATGGTGGCAGATATGCCGATATAAATTCCAAACATGTGTGCTGTTCTTAGACTCCAAATTAATAACTACAAAAGAAAATTTTAGGCGGCAATACCAATTTTTAATCGCCAGGGTGACCTGGGATTTATCAAGCTCAAAGTAAATTACTTATCAATTCTTAAACTTCTTCCATGCACAAAGATGTTCACATACCAGCTCAACTGTGTATGCAAGCTTAGCAAGAGAGTCCTGGCTGACCTTCTGCATACTGATGAAATGCTTCACGCCATGACCATACACACGATTGCTTAACTTGTTCGTAAGATGGCCCGCTCTTTCTGCAAGAGTTTGGTTTTCTGGTGCAGCTCCTTCTTTGGAACCTAATAAAATATCAAGTGTATTACTGTCATGCTTACAACTTGAATGTAACGTTCTTATTCAAAGAACCCATTACATTTTTATACGAATGAAATTAATACTTTACATAGAGAACAAGAACATGTGTAAGAATAGGGCACACCCGTCTCAGACAACTAAAAACATTTCACACATTAAAAACTATTTTAATTTTGAATTAAAAAATAACTTAGAATTTTAATGTAAATTTTCCTCTTGAACGTTTTCTTGTGTGGACCCCTCCTACCTTGCTTCAACTGGAGCAGTGTTTCTCAATCGCCGAGCCACGGCCTGGGTACAGGGCTGCAAGGATTCAAGTGAATCATCGTTGAATTACTCACGTAATTCATCATTTAATTTTTTCCCCATTAGTCGTGCTTATGACCGGACCTTCCACTCGAAAAAAAATACTCAACTGGGCCGCGAGCTACCAAAGGTTGAGAACCACTGAACTAGAGTGTATCTACCAAGAGCAGAGTATGTAAAAAAAATGTTTTGGCTATTATATACCTTTCAGTGACGTTAGAGGTACTCTAGCACCCACAGTGATTTGTAACATAGGTCTGAGAACGCCTTGAATTGATTCAGAAATCATAATTTCACTTATAAAACTCAAGAGTTACCACAGGTTCAAAACATTTCCTGCACCTCTCCAATATAAAATCACAGAATCTCAAGTCTTAAATTTTTATTTATACACATGCATTTAACAAAATGTAAATAAAGACTACATATCAATACCCAATACCAAGAGAATTTGAAAGCAAGAATTTATTCCATTGAGAATCAAATCTTGGTTCTCTTGGGATCCAGACAAAACGCACTAACCAATATATTAGAGTGAATCATTTCTATCATTATAGCATCCACAGTAACATGCTGAATGGCAACATGAAAGCTCCCTTAACACTAATAGCTCTCTTTTCCCTCCCAAGTAATAGACTACGAGAAATTCTTTCAGCCTACAATAAAAGACTTTCTGGATATTAATGCAGAGTCAAACAAACTTTAGAAATAAAAGTTTGCGTGCACACGCACACACCATTTAAACATTTTATAAACAAATGAGTTTCTAATGACAATTAAAAAAAAAAAAACTCACTTTCGCCAAATGCCGGTGGGAAGTATTTGTCAACAAGCTCTTCTGTTCCCGATAAATAACTGCTTGCTTTGTTTACCCCATAATTTTTCACAGATGACAAGGCACCAGTGCCCATGCTCTTTATCTCGTCAACTTTCTGGTAGCCCGTTTCCAATGTTGAAGAACAAAGTTTCCTGGCTTCTTCAATCAACTCCTCAGGAGTCTTCATTATGAATGGGGCCTTGGCTTCTACCGCTTCCAAACCTTTGCATGCTATGTCATCGACAAGTTTGGCTGAAAAATAAAAATTTCCATTTTTTGAATGAAAACATGCTTCTGTACTTTTATGTAGTTACATGTTCAGAAATTGTCAACTTTATGTAACAGGAGACATTTCCAGAAAATGCAAGTCTTCTCACATACACATCAGGACTTGACAAATTGAAGGAAAAAAACTTCGGTTTCAAAGAGGAATTGTCTGCCCCCGCCCTCAACATCTTTGATTGAAGAAAAGTAATTTTAAAATGTTTTCTGATAATGGCTTTTCCCTGGGACAGTCTTCCAACATGTGGGGAAAAGCCAACACAAAAGCAAGAAAATTCTGCAACGTATCAAACTAATCAAATTATATACACCAATATACATTTTTTGGTGTGGTCACAATGGCTACCCAACGCTTCATATTTGTCAAGCCTTTATTTACAGAATTAAAAACAGTTTCATCCCGATTTTAAAATGAAATAATGCAGGAAACAAGATGATCAAAAGAATAAAACAAGTATGCTTATTCTGAAAACCATAAAAATCTGATACAGAAGTTCAAAATTATAGATATTGCTGACGGGATGATATGTGCTGTAATCACAGGATCTGAAAAATAGTCAACAAACTGTCTTTTGAGCACGCAGATAGAGCTTTCCATTTCGTTAGATACAAACAAATATGTCTGCTACTCACTAAAAAAGAATTCACTTTTGGGAAATAAACATTTTAATTATGGGCCTAGAGCAAGGGGGGGGTCAAACTCACGTCTCAAGATTAAAATTAGTTTCTTTGTTAAAAAATAATGAATAATTATCAAAAAGTGCAAAGACTAAAAAAAAAGACAGGTTCTACATATACGAAATTAGCTACATATTGGTGTAACAATCGAAGACTTTCATAGATGGTTCCTTGGGTCAGGAACGGGTAATAATACTGAAAATATCTTTCTTAAAATACGTGCAAACATTACATATATATCAAAACATGTTGGTGGTCAAAATACAACAGCGATAGCTGATAATTTATGTGACCAGTTGAAAGTAATACCCCCCCCCCCCAAATGTAAATGCTTTTCAATAGTGCTCGACAAAAATTCAGGTGTTCATGGACATTGTGCAAATGACTTTCTAGGGGTTAAACAATAACTAAAGAATTTTTAGAAATGTTTCTTATTCACGAAACCACAAGAATATTTCTATCTTTGTGGCAAACTATATGAAATTATATATTTAAAAAAATACAAATTTCTTATGAACAAACTCTTAACAATAGCGACTTAATACGTCAGGAATAGACAAGAACAAAAATTTTGTTTCAAGACTTAAGAATTTCATTAATTTCGCTGTAGCATTACATAAAAAAACTTTATATAAAGGTTCACAACATGGACATTACAAAATGTACGAACTCGTTACAAGTTCCGTAAAAGAACGTGGATGAGGTGCATGTGTGATTTAGTCATAGGTGTACATAGGATTTGGAGGTGGGTTTTAGATTTTCCCCTTCCGAGGGGATTTACATTTCTTCTTGCAAAACACTAATCTTGGCTAGGGAAGGGGGATCCCCCGCATACGCCAATGGGTTTAATAGTAGTAAAAAAAAATATATAGCTGGCAAGATAACCAAAATCTTTTTTTTAATGCGTGAGAAATTTAAATTTTTTCCAAAAATAAATTCTTAAAGAGTGACAGACATCTGTTTGTATCCAATGAAATAGAAAGCTATTTGCATGTCCCTTCTGAGAAAAATAACAGAAATTTGATTTTCTGCTCAAAGATTTTTTGAGCTAAAATATTTCCAAATAAATAACGAGACAAAGAAATTGAGGTTTTCATAGATACATATCATTCCTACATTACTTCAGTACAGCTATTATACAAAAAGAACAAAACACTTTTTCGGTGTTTTCAATGGTTCCACAAATTCAAATAGCTCTACAAATACGCAGAGCAGGTCATTGAAAAATTAGATATATCTCGGCACTACCTGTACGTGCCGAATTTGAAAAATCCTTGGCTTAAGACGCCTATGATGCTCTTAAGACAGCACTGCCCATAAGAACTCTGCGAGACCATACGAGTACTTTAACAATTGCCCATTATAAAGACAGGATAATAGAAAGAAGATTTATAAAGCCTCTGCCGTTAATACATGAAAACAGACATCAGACCGAATATAAAATTTAAGGATTGCAAGCAAACACTGAATAATCAGAAGAGGTACTTTACCTTGTGGCTGTACTTTATCCAAGAACGGTTTGGCAGTCATTGCAAAATACAAAAGAGTGGACTCTGCTTTTGAAAGGGTCAGATTAGCGAGACTATTCATACATTTGACTTGATTATAAGCAGCTGTACCATATTCCTTGGCAGCATTCACCATTGGGATATCTGCAACTTTTTCCAGAAACACACTTTTCACGGGTGCATTCTCTCCTTCTGTTCCGGTTGTCTTTGGGACAGTCTCTTGTACTTCACCTTCGAGTTTTGTCATTTTGAACTAAACATACAAAAAACAAAAAGGAAATATTAAAAACATTTTTTCATTGAGAAAACCAAATATCTTGTGTGCAATCCTTTAAAATGAAACCAACGAAAAACTTCCTGCTTTAGTGGTTTTGCTTTGTTAGATTTTAATAAAGTTACACTCCAGAAAGTTGACTAAATATCGAGCCACCCCAAAACAATGTCGAAATCTGCAATGCACGTCGCAGAACAATTGGTGCTATTGCAGAACAATCTGGAAGAATTCTGAAGAAAAAGTGCAGAAAATACTCTATGGAGATTTTTAATCGTATTAAAGACCTCTTCGCATAGGGATACTGAAGTCTTATGACTGACTGTAGAAATGTGTTGAATTTCCTAGATAGTCTCCTGAGTTGCCCGAATGAGAATATTGGCATATTGCCAAAATATCAGACAACAGTCACTGTCGACTTAACACTAAAATGACAGCATATTATTTCCCGTAGGCTTACCTATATGACTGGCGATTTTCTCGTTTGAAAATGAAACATAGGAAATTCAAAATAGATCTCTATGCTGGTCTTTCACGTCTCGACATTAAAACACTAGAAATCTTGTGAGCAATGTTTAAGTGTTAACATGCTAGTCAAGAAACATCTGATATGCAGCTCCTTAATATTTGTTTTCATCAGCCACTGTGGTGGTCGAGTGGTCATAGTGACGGACTCGCATCGTGAGGATCCAGGTATAAACCCCAGTCGCCACAGTGGTGGCCGGCTGAAGTTGGTTTCCTGTGGTTCCCAACTTTGAGGCACGAATGCAAGCTGATCTCTGTTAAAAAGTCTCGTCACAAAGAGCAATAGCTCTACAATCGTACAATTATTCATTCATTACACTTCACTCATCAAGAGTTGAGAAAAATTTCATAGTTTAAAAAACTGATTGCAGATGACAGCAGCACTACACAACTTTGAAAAGGTGATAGTGCACACCAATACAAACAATTGTCAAAGAATACATGGTGTAACATGAAACGCAAACGCGCTAGCACATCTCAAAACAGCCCCTCCGCAAACATAAAGACTGCATTCCTGTTGAAATTTATCAGGAGGAAAAAAAAAACACCATGCATGCAAATGTAACCTGGGAAAGATTAAGAAACCGTATGCAAATCTGCATCAGTGAATAAAAGTTTTTCAGAAGCCTAAAATTACCATACTTTTGAATTTTAGGCACACAGCCAACATGACCTTCTCCCATTTTCCTGTGTAAGCTTCTGCGTCAGAACACAAGGTAAAAAGGCGCCAAAAATTTATATTCGCCAAGCAACTTCTGAGGAACCGGCCTTGCATGTAGTGTCATCCCCATCTACAATGCTATTAAGAATTCATATTGGCTATTCTATTTTTTTACTCTTTGGCTCATTTCTCCCACATGCTTGCAAGTTCTTTAGGTTTCTCGCCGACTTCTACCCCTTGCACTCTGGCAAAAGTGGAGGGCTGTACAAAATACAGTGCCCCTTTGAACTTGCTGTCTTGGGCTATAATACATGTGAATATGCCACTGCTTATTGGACGCGGGATCCAGTGCCTATGCCCCTGTCAAAGCAGGGCCCCCAAGCTTTGTTCTTTGGAAAGCAACAATCCAGACTTTTATGGGAATTTCAATAGAGAACTTTTGCAAGGAAAAAAAAACCAATTAAGTGGCTGGGGAGCCCGGACTGGAGTACTGCCAAAATGCTTCTCCCAACATCCTTGAGCAGGACCTTAAGCCAAACTTTTCATGGACCCCTCTAGTTGATTCATAGTGTAAAAAAACAAAATGACAATCTTCTTGGGGCCCAGAGCTGCCAGCTCTATCTTTGAGTGGGGGCTGCCAGTAGTGCCATTTAAACACACGAGACCACCCGGGCACTGCCCGAGGGTCCCAAACACAAACTCCTCGTAAAAATTTTAACTAAAAATTTGTTAAAAAGGTTAAAATTTGAGATTAATTAGCATGTAAAATAAGTTTTTTTTTTTATCCTCAGACAGAGGCGCCGACACGAAGAAAAAAGATTAGGGGGTGGGGCGCGTTGAAAGTTGCTGGTCATCCCGGGACTAGCGCGTTCACAACAGAGGGAAGGTACGTTGCATTGTTTTTCCAGAAATTATTGAGGGCTCAAATGGCCTCAGCCCATAGGTTCCGGCGCCTTTGTCCCCGGGTAGAGCGTCTGGGGGAAAAAAAAAAAAAAAAAAAAAATCACTTTGCCCGGGGGGGGGGGGGGAAGGCGGGCCGAGAATGCTCTCAAATGGCCCTGCCAAGACAGCATTTAAAAATATTTTCTCTTGAAACAATTGCGAAATCCCTCCCCACTGCAAGAGAGGAAAGGGAGGCCCCACCTCAGTTCGAAAACTCCCCATTGGCACTGAGTATACATTTCCATCAAATCAAATATCATTATTGAAACCATCACAAACATTGTCTGTAACAATGGCCTATATCCATTGTTGGAGAAACACGTGGATAAAACACAACACACGAATATTTTCATAGTAATTATTATCTTGGGCAGTAAATACCGTAATTACTTCCTGGTAGTAAAGTTGCTATTAATAGGGAAAAAAAAGGCTAAATAAATACACAAAACTTACTTATATTTTCTAAGCGTAAATAAATCTTCAATCAGTGGTAAAGGATTGATATCAAAAGAGGGCGTAACACGGTTGTCAAACACAATTTATACTCAACTGATAAAAGAAGGGGGGGAGTGCGAATTAAATCGAGCCACCTGAGCACAAAGTACAAAGCCGAGTTGGAACTTCGCGCAATAACAAGCCCAGTGACGTCCTTTTAAAACAACAACAAGTTAAAAGTTTGCCAACTATTACACTTCATCTCCGTTTTGGCGAGTTCTTTTATTATCTTCAAGTCGGGTTTTCCTAGGAGCAGCGAGATTTTTTTTTTGCGTTGCGTGAACCGAATGACTTCACGTCGGCAGAAACGTACAACTTTAAAGCCATGTAATCCTAGGGGAAAAAGCAGGCTTTTTTTTTTTTGCATCGCGTGTACCGAATAGGATTCTTTCGCGTCGGCAGAAACGCGTAACTTCACTACGGCATGCGTTTATGTTTTCCTATCGTGGCGTACTGTATATACAGAAAATCCTTGTCCCGCCTTACGATGCAGTAAACTCCTCCAGTCGGCCGATCACGAACCATAAAAAACGCTGGCGTGGGACATGTTATGCTATGTAGAAAAACAGCGTGATTATTATTGCTTTCACGTTGGCGAGCGGACGGTGTCTCGCTGTACGTGGCGCAGAAAGCCTGCTCCTAGAAAAGAAAAAAAATCACGGAGTCGGAAAAATTAACTTTTGTGATTTGGCGTGAAATGGAAATAGCTTTCTGTGAAGTTTCATGAAACTTTTTTTGCCGGCAACCCTAGAGGTCTGACGAAGAGTCATGCGCGTGTCATGAGGCACACGCGCGCAAGAATTGCTTTGCATTTCCTCATGCGTCGACCTGTTGAACTTTCGCGTTGAGAAGTTTCTCACCAGGAAGTGATGTTAAAATCACTTTTTTTTGGAAAAAGTGGGGGGGAAGGTTGTTTCTCTCCCGCCCCCCCCCTCAAAATTGCGTGACGACATGTCAAAAGAAAAAAGAATTAATTACCGTATTTACTTGGGAATCGAATTAAACAGGAAATTTTCACTCATTTATTGTCACCGATACGATTACATAGATACGATTTTCGGAGGAAAAAAGAAATGCGCGTTTCTGACGTCCATTCGCGCAAAGGGGTCATTCAAGTATTACGTCAGCATCGAGGGGGGGGGGGTTCAGATTTGCTGACTTTTGATGACAATGGGGGAGGAGGGTGCTTACGTCATCGACCACCCCTTTTTAAAGATATGAAATATTCTAAGCTGCTGACGAAATTTTGCTGACAAGGGGTGAGGGGGGGGGTCAAAAATGTCTGAAAATCTGCTTACGTAATACTTGAATGGCCCCAAATCAGCGGTTCTCAACCTTTTTTTGACTCGCGGAGCCCTTTGCAATATATGTAATTTCTATGGCGGAGCCCTGCAGACCTCTTTTTATTATATATCTATCAAATTTACTGATTTATTTTATTTTCCTTGAGTCGCCGCAGAGCCCCCTGAGAAGTGCACACGGAGCACCAGTTGAGAACCGGTGCATGGGCGGAGATACACGAGGATATATGAATTGACATCATCATCGTGCCCCCCCCCCAGACTTCCAGGTCTATTACCGCCTATGAACCGCTGTCGTAGAAAATGTAACACACGACGGTCGGTTGAAGCCCCTGGGCACAGAAGGAAATATTGGGGCCCAAACTGGCAGGATTGTCTTACGGATTATGGGCCCCCTTGGCCAAGGGATTTTTCTGAGGCTCTACCAGGCAAATTTTCAAAAAATTAAACTACTCGTTTTCCTGAGGCCCCCCGAGCCGTGCCCAGGTAGGCCCATGCGTTAAGACGGCATTGCCAACTGGGCCGGATTCAAGTATTCCAAGCTGCCCGATGCAAGAGCAGCTTTGCGGCCCTCTAAAATAATTTTTCCCGATCCCCCAGTGTCCTCGAGCACCCCGGCGATCGCCAGATTTATACTAGCACCCGAAAACGACTATGTGTTTTATTATATATTATGGTAATAGAAAAAAGGCAATGGCGATAAATTTGGGATTCGGGCAATAGCACCCACCGCCCAGCGAGAAAAATTGTAATCGTGGCAGGGCCGTCATTTCAACTTTTTCCGGGGGGGGGGGAGGGGGCAAAGCACATGTACTCAATGTATTTGTATATATATATATACCATTTTTAGTGCATTTTCAAAAGCCGGGCCTAAATGACGGGCCTGAATCGTGGCCCCTTTAAGGTTAATCACTAATCTGCAATCATGGCCCCGCAAGGGTGGGGCTGACAGAACTTTAGCCCGGAACGATTCTTGTTTTTTGTTTCATTATACCCTTCAAACCATATATGATCAACCCGTGGGCCGAATCTGGCCCTCGGAGTCACATGACGTGGCCCCGTGACCTAAAACCTATTTTTTTTAATGAAATCAGCGTCACTTTTACTGATGACTTGAGTGACCCAATTCGATTCAATTCACCGACAATAGCAACGGCAAATCGTCTAAGGAAAATTTACTGATTCGAAGTAAATTTACAATTTACTTAAGTGACCCGCGGCACATTTACAGACGGGCGCTTCAGCGGCCCGTGTCGACGCATCAATCAAGTGGACAGCGGCACACTTTCAGATCACCTGAGTGACTCACGGTACATTTCCACAGGGAAGCAACAAGAGACTGTCAGCCGGGGCAAGCACACAATTTGACGTTTCTTAATGTTGGAGAAGTTAAAAGGGCACAATTTCCGCCCCTCCGATCCGGCGCCTACCCGCTGCCCTCTAGTGGCAGCCCTGTATTCATCAGATCACTCAAGTGACCGGGGGCATATTTACAGTTCGAGTGACTCACGGCACAGTTCCAGAGACTTAAGCTGCCCACGAAACATTTTCAAACTAATTAAGTGGCCCTCACTCTCCAAAAAGTTGGGCACGCTTAGAAATCCGCCAAAGAGCACAATCTAGGACGGTGGTTCTCAACCTTTAGAAGCCCGCGGCCCGATAGGATTCTTTTTTTTTGTGGGACCCGGTCATAAAAAATGCGGCCCTCGTAATCATGCCACTGTAGGCAGTCGCCTCATGCCTTGCGCCGGCCCTGGGTAGGACCTCCCAAATCTCTCTCTCTTCTCTCCGGACAATATATATCTCAATAGAATTTATTTTACTTTTCACTCTTTTTTTTTTTTTCTTTACCTAAATTCTGTTTTGGCATTTTCCATACATTAGCCATTTTATTTCTTCTTCTTTTTTGTACCACTTACAGTTGGTATATCCACTGCGATTTTTCAGACTACTGGGAAACAATGATATGGCAACTGTGTGTCTCAATGAATGTGGATGGTCAAAAAGTCAGATCTGATGAAAAGAAGCTTTATATGTAGTATACGTGAGAAAGTTGAATCTCTGAAAAAGCTACAACGCGGAACACTAGATACAACTATATTGTGTAAAAAAATGGAATCAGAAAATCTATTGTGTATACGATCTTCAGAAACAACAAAAAAATTTTTTTTTCCGGTTTGTTTTCAGATTCGAACAATGACTACAAAAAATGTTCAAAGAATAATAATTTTTTTTTTCCTATGGGATAAATAGTAACGGTATATGAAAAGAAAATTATGGTTACCAATCAAATTATCTGTTAGTATACGCAGGGCCGGGCTTAAGAATTTCGCGGCCTCCCTCAAAAAGAATCATAATCAGCCACTCTTCGACTAAGGCCCGAAAGAAACAGAACCGTTCGTATTTAACTTACGAACTAAATCACTTGTGCACTTGCCAACTAAAGCCGTGTAAACGGCCCCTATCGTCTGCATATATTGTATCGTACTTGGCAACTAAAAATTAAGTTACGAACTAAAGCACTTGCCTCGTGTAAACGGGTCTTAACGCACTTTGTAAGTCACGAACAGAAATATTTTGGCGATGTTGCGAATATTTTATTGTTTGTGGCGATATTTGTCAAAACCATATTCAAACTCCCCTAATAAGCCAGTGCTTCTCAAACATTGGTCACGCGCGGCTCCCTTGCCATGGCAACGTTTATACGCGGCTCCCCACAATAGTTTGGTAAGGAATGATAATCGGTGAAAAAAACTTTTCTGAAGCACTGAACAAGCACTCATCAATGTCGCCAGTTCACCGCGATGCACACTTTGAGAACCATTATGATAGTATTAGTCACGTGCGAGTTTTTCAGAATTTACAAATTGATTGGCGCAACGATCTGCGAAATAGGAAATAAAACACAGCTGGTTTATATTCTTGAATCACACTTCGTTGAATTCATACAATGATATTACGCGAGAAGTAATAATGCTACTAGTCCATGGCTTGACTAATCCCATGCTCCAGGTCGCAATGGCGGCTAAAAAGTTGACATTGGCACCTAATTTTTTTTACTTAAGATAACTGAATTGAAGTCTGAGGACAGCATAAGGGCGGACTCATATCTACAGACACTCACTGTGTCGTGTCAGACACGGCAAACATTCTTTAACATAAAACCAATGAGCGTATTCATATCTACCGTATCGTAGCTGCACAGGCGTAGACAGACATTTCTGTGTTAAAGAATGGTTGCCGTGTATGACACGACATGGTGAGTCTGTATATGTGAATCCACTCTTAAACTATCGGAAATGATAGCATGTCTGCTATCATGGAAAGGGTGTCCCCAAAATACCGGAGAAGTAAAAAGAAATATATACACGTTTTTTTGTCAGGAGATAAAATCTTGGCGTCAAATTTGTTTCCGATCTTTCTAACCCCATACTAGTCACACCAACAATGATTGCAGAATAATACATATTCATGTGGGAAGATAAATAGTTTTGCTTATGATATCTTAATTCTTAACTAACACACAAACACTGGTATCTGTCATTTAAAAATAATTTATGTATTTTGTAAACGCGTGAGTTTAAATTTTAAAAACCAAAATAGCCACAATAAGTTCATTATCCAAGAAATGAGTGATTTAATGAAGGTGATTATTGATTGAAATAACAAAAAAAAAAAATTGTATGATAAAATAGTTTAGACACTAAATTTTTTCAGAATATAATTCAGTTTAGCATAGTTTTCTTTTTTCTGTCTAAACTAGTATTAGTATTATTAGTTTAGACCAGTGGTTCTCAACCGGTGCTCCGCGGAGCCTTTGGGGCTCTTTGTGCGCTCTCCAGGGGCTCCACGGCCGCTCGCGGGGGGGGGGGGGAAACAGTAAAATTTAAAAAAATAATTATAAATATTTTTAAATAGTTAAAATAAATCAGTAACTTTGATCAGTAATTTAAAAATTTTCCCGCGGGGCTCCGCCGTAGAATTTTTTTACTCCGCGAGTCAAAAAAGGTTGAGAACCGCTGGTTCAGAAAAGAAAAAAGAAAACTATGTTAAACTGAATTATATTCTGAAAATTTACTGCCACAAAAACGCATGACGTAATTTGAATGGCACGTTTATACAATAAATTATTGAATTTAAAGAGATTTTTTATAATAGGATTCTTCGTGCCTTTATTGCAGCAAAATCATCAATCACATCAGAGTAGTCAATATTAGAGGAAATAGAATTTTCTATAGCAATAATGGCGAAAGAGGGAAGATAGACGTTCATGTGACATTGTAGATCTCAAAAACGTTTTCGTCAATTTTAGGGTTGAAAACGACCGTTCAGCTGAAGCTACTGTGTTACAGATACAGTCAATAAAATTCTAAGAGCTATAGTAAGGTTTGGGAAAATGTCCATGAAATTTATTTTTTGTTATATGTTGAAGTGTCGTAAATGGTGAATCAAGGGATTTTGTTGTAGTTGAATTCGACAGAGTTTTCAGTTCTATATGAAAAGCTCTAAGCCATTGAAATCTCCTAATACATTTCCTAACCTCTGGCTTGATTTTAAGAGCACTTCTTCATTTTCAATATGCGACATTTCAAACAAAAAGCCAAAACTTTCCTTTAAACTTTTCATCTGTTCAAAGCGTTCCTTTACCGACAACTGCGCTTGGGTCAGAATGACATTAAAAAAATCAACCTTAAAATGCAGTTCAGGGTCATCAATGTTTTCATCATCTCCTTCATAAGAGAGAAAATTGTTTTTTAATTTTTTTCCTCCACTGTGATGAAGATTTCGGAAAAGCCAAAAAGTAGCCATTTCTAATTCAATAGCTAATTTCTCAGCATCAGATTTTGTCTTCCCACAAAACCTTCTTTCCTGTATTTATCTAAAAAAATGGTCATACATTCAATTTGTTCAAGTGCGGTACTTATAGCAACATTTTGGTTTTGCAATATTACAGTACGTATATAACAAAACTAAATTGATTCAGAATTTCGCACCAGACACACAAATCGAGACTAGAAATTTGTAGTTTTTTATTTCTTTAGCCAATGATGCAGCTTCACTTCTGAACCTTGAATCATTTACTGTTTCTGAATCTTCAATCAGTGCATCAGATTTCTCCAATCTGAAACCTGATAGCTTTAAAACTATCTATTCGGCTCTCCCATCTGGTCTCGAATAATGGTTTAACCGTTAAGTGTTTGACATGTTTCGTAAAAATTCCCATCGTTGAATAGAAGCTGAAAACAACACGTAAAACTGTTATATAATCCCAGAAAACGTGATACTGAAGTTCGCCGACTTTGCCATGTCACTCAATACCAAGTTCCAATTATGGCAGCCACAAAAGGAACAAAAAACTCAGGTTTATTTCAAGAATTCTGACTTGAACGCCTTTCTTATTTCCGCGCATTTCGGCTCCATTATCATGTCCTTAGCCCCGACAGTCGTCTATGCTGAGCCCAAGCTCTCGAAGCTTTTTATAAAGCTTCCAAAGATTTTCACCGGAAGTGTCTTCAACTTTCACTAACCATCGAAAAGCCTCGTTGATATGTTCGTTTCTGAATGAACGTTCCACATAATGAAGAATAAGCGACATTTGCTCCTAGTGGCTGACACCAGGCGTGCAGTCCAACATAATTGAGAAATATTTTGCTTTTTTTAAATCTTTCCAGTGATTGTGTATTTATTACCTTTTTTTCGCTATTAAATCTATGAATTCGTTTTGAATTTTGTAACTGAAATAGTGATCACTGATTTCTTTTTTTCCCATTCGACGTAAATGCTCTTGTAAAATCAAGTCAAAGTTGGCTATTTGAGCTCAACAATGCCTAGAAAGTTTCCATTTTTCGGACTTTGCAAAATTTCTTTTCAGAACATCTAAAAGGCAAATTTCTTTGCGCTAGAAATTTCATTATACAAATAATTCTTTAAGACCAATCTCCAGTGCTTCGTTTCTTCCCGATACAAATGTTGATTTGCACTGTCGATGGGTTTGTTATTAGGGAGAGACGATTTTCCAGCTCAATCCATTCGTTATAACATTTCATGTGATTGGCAGAAACTGCGTGCTCTGACAAATTGTTTGGCGGGTTTTGCCAATCGCTGACACTGTCATCACTAAAGCGGGCATCTTCGACTACTACTAAACCATACATGTACATCTTTAATATTCCTCTGTGGAACCTCTAACGAATTGGTACATGTTGGCATATGCGTGTACGTGTAGTGAAACCTGACACGAAGTTTGTTTCTGTGTAATGCTTGTTATGTGTAGTGCTGCCATCTGCCACCAGTTTTTTCTGATTATGAGTGAAGGGGCATCTGAAAAAAGTTTGCAGCAAAAACAGACGACTGCGTCAGTTGATTAAGCATACACAAGCCATCTCCTATCAATGGTTTCGCCATTAGGCATCAGTCGTTTGTAATAAAAAGATCTACGATTTTTATCCAGTGGGAAACTACACTGTAATGGGGCCCTTTTCAACGATTAACGTCTTCGTTTGAGTGTTTTTATTTTTGGCCATTTACTAATGTCAGCGAAGTCAACAAATTTTTCATTTTTTTCTAATTCTCCTATAGTCCGAGGAAATATTTTGTGATGAAGTGGATGTTTGTGCAGGAGTGTGAAGTAGAGTTTTTTCCTTTGCTTTAGGAGTTGAGTTTGATTTAATATTTGAAGGGTAAAAATGCCTGAAAACGAAACCTTGCATTGATAGGGTAGGTGTTTTTTCTTCAGCTTTTCTCTTGTGTTTAGGAGCTCCAGAATCATTTTTGATACAACGCCTGTTCTACCCATGGATTTACGTAAAGTGAGAGGAATCTTGAGACCCTAAAAAAATGTAGATTGTATAGGATCCTTGTAGAACAATAAAAATAAGTTTAAAAATAAAATTAATTTTTTTCCCCTTCGACAGCAGAAACTTGAGGAAAATGATTCCCGAACTGTCTGCCGTGGCACCTCAAGCAGATCAATCGGGAGGGGGGGGGTCTCAAAGATAATTTTATGCCATCGTAAATAGAGGAAATGGTAATAACAAAGCAGTAGGGCTTGCCTTCGCAAAGAGTCAATGGTAGACTTGATCATGCGATTCCACACATAAAATTAGTCATTTTCTAACAATTAGAGAACCAGATTACTCCACTCCGATACGGCTTTGCAGTGCGGTCCCCGCCCTATGTCTAAAGGCATTTTGAGGCAGTGTTTCTCAATCACCGGGCTGTGTGAGTGTGATTCCCCTTTTTCATTTTTCCTCATTTATTTTTCATTAGTCGTGTGTATGACTTGGCTTTCCCCTAATAAAAAAGACATCAACCGTGCCGTAGGCTTGCAAAGGTTGAGAACCACTGCCACTGAGAACCAAAGCGCTACATCGAGGAACGAATGCTATAGGAGTAATAAATTCAAATAGAATCTTATTTACAAGGATTCCACGATCCCATGAGTAAAGAATTGAAATATTGAAAAAATCTTACGGAAAAACTTTATTTAATCATTATTTATTAAACTTCATTTTATAACACTTATGTTAGTTATTTCAGGATACTTTGTATGCGAGTATGGAAATTTGGGCCAAATATTTTCACTAAAGCTTCCATACAATTAAAGTATGACTATACATCCATGGTATATAGGAGAGCTGGACAAATCTCCAAATATTCACATTCCCATTGGGCATGAAACTTGAAGTAATACATGCCGGAATCAGTGTTTTATATGCACTCTTTTTTTTTAGCATTTTACATGCCAGCGTCGGGCATGTAGTTGAAAAAGAAATGTCTGATCAAAATATTTACGTCCCGGGAATGTAAAGCAATAAATTTCTCCAGCTCTGGTGTGTAAATCCTCCTGAAATTAGTATATGAAAATTGAAAAATAGAATGTGATGGCGTCAATAGGCATAACCGGAGGACGTTAGAACGGTGGGGATGAACAACAGGATGAATCACCGTGTGTATATCAAACGGAGGATGCGATTGTCCACCTCCACGCTCTGGCCTATGCTAATATTACAATTTTTTTAGTGAACAGGGTGATCATACCTTTTCATCTACCCAAGCCAATAGATCAGCTAGGATAAGGCTGTCATGTCAGGCCGTCAGGGCCGCAACTACGGGAGGGGGAGGGGGGGGGTGCAGGTGGGTCTCGTACTACGGGCTCTAGACCCGAGGGGCGCAAATTTCACTCTGAAACTCCTCCTTCAACGTTACAAGGGGGCGTCAAAATGCGCGCTTGCCCCGGGTGACCAAGCATCTAGTTGTGGCCTTGCTGTCGAATACTCGGAATTTCGGAAAAGGAAACATAAAAATTTGGTTCACGCTCACGCGTTCCTTCCTAGTTCAAAGAAGAAAAAAAAGTACACCAAGAAAAATCTCTCCAACTTTTATTTTTCCCCTCTTTCTACTATCTATCACAATCGCGCGATCTTGAAAAGTAATTTTACTACTTTGAAGTACAAAAATGAAGCAGTTTACTCTATTGTACTTATATACGCGTTGGTTGTAGAAGATAAGATGACGAGACATGGACCTGAAGGAGACACGAATACACTGAATGAAGGACCTTATACCGAATTTTTCAATCTCGGAGTTCCCCCTCCTGCGGGCAGGGCCGTCTAAAGAGCACCATGGGCCTCCGGACCAAAGAATTTTTCTGAGGGCCTTACCTAGCATTCTCGACAATTTCACCCTGATCTCATTTTTATGAGGCCTTTCTACTCGTGAGGCCCACCCATGCGTTAAGACGCCACTGCCTGCGGGGTACATACCGGAAATTGTGGTACTTTTGTGGCCAGGGCCAGATAAACCATTAAGCAAAATAAGTACGTGCTTAGAAAAGAGGCACCACAAAAAATAATCAAACAGTGCATTGTTTTTAAATGTACAATTTTTTTTCCCCGGCATCAACCGCCCAGTAGAAATCCTAATATTTTAAAGAGCACTTGATTGTACAGTTGAAGATTTTTATCGAAAGCTTGACCAGATCCGCAACTAAGAGAGGGCAGAGGCAGCACCCCCTCCCCCCCCCTAAAGAAGAGTGTTCTTTAGGGGGGTGTTGGCAGAGGGCGGAAGGTCTGTTTCCCGGCGCTGGACCAGCAAAGGCGTCGAGTTCATTCTTTTTCCGTTAAAAATTACGGGGAGGGGGTGCCAAAATACACATAAATATAATAAAATAATAATGTAGGTACAGACCCCCTCACCAAGCGACAATAACGTTTCGTTCCTAGTTGCGGCCCTAATGAATTTTATTCATCAACTAATCAATTAAATTTTTTTACCTCCGAAAAAATACTTGTGTGTGTCCATTTTATGCGGGTACTAACAACGCCAATTCAGAAAAGATGTCAACAACATAAATTTGGTGGTGCCTGATGATGCCTCGATATAACGATAACCCCTCTACAATGATCTTGGTCCACAGAGTAACGTTATATCGAAGTTTCACTGTATTTATTCGCCCCAAAAATTCTATTTGATTAAATGATGAATAAAATTTAGTTGGTTGTTTCACACTGTAAAGTAGTTTCTCGCACAACACTTTTTTATACTACACAGAAAGTATAGCTTCACGGCAACATAAGATAAAATAATTTTGTTTAATCAGTTAAAACCAAGGGCGTAGCGAGGGAGGACTTGGGGGTCTGGTCCCCTCCGAAATGTGAGAAAATGACTGAAAATAGGAAAAAAGATGGCGAAATCTATTGTTCTATCGCTTTGGTCCCCCCGAACGAAATTTCTGGCTACGCCCCTGGTTAAAACACAGAGGCCATTCTGAGGCCCCTGGTGGGCCCATGCATTAAAACGGCACTGGGCAAGAACATGAAATTAAAAAGGGTGGCAAAATTCGAATAGCCTGCAGACGCCATTGATATAAAACCACCTTTGAGTGAGAAACTATACCATAGCTCAAAATTCACACACTTAGGCCGGTATTACACTATAAAAGTTTGATAAAAGTCCTATTATAAAACTTGAAAAATGCAGCCAATAAGGTCAATGGTTGCATTTTCTAGAATGTAACCAATAACCTTATTGGTTAGATTTTTCAAGTTTTATAAAATGGATTTTATCAAACTTTTATAATGTAATACCGGCCTTAGATAGACTTAAAGATTTGCGGGGGGGGGGGGAGAGGGGAAATATCTAATGATAAAAAAATATATATATATATTACACAGTTTTAAGATGGAAGAAAACATAGGCCTACATTGCTATACGTGAGATGTGTGCGTGGAGGGAGAGAGGCTCTGGTTGTGGTTGAAATAAAATGATTGGAATACCTAGCATCAATAATTTTTGCTGCCCTTCCAAGTAGGGTCGCAACTGAGGAAAGGGGAGGGGGCAGAAGGGTCTGGTATCACTGACGCTGGATCAGGAAGGGTACTAAGTTTATTCTTTGTCTAAAATTACAAACAGGAGGCGACAAAAATTTTTACTTGCCCCGGCAATAGCGCCAATTTTTATTTCTAGTAGCGACCCTGCTGTTAATCCTTTAAGCGGTACAGCCGAAATCATTAAAATCCCCTCTAAAATGCTATATCTTACTTAATGAGAAGTAGAATTCCATTCTCTTCCGATTTTCAGGTGCAAAGTAATGGGTATAGAAGAAGTGTTCCATTGAGAAATCAATTACAAAATATTTGGGCGTGTCAATGCTAAAAAAAGGGCTTTTATGGAGGCATGATATCTCGTCAATAACGCTTAAAAGGTAAAGTGACCCTGTATTCCAGATCAATGTTTCTTAACCTTTTTCAACTCATGGCCCCCCTATGGATCACATTTTTTTCTCGCGGCCTCCTGTCCTATCCAGGGCCCCCATACTCTCATCCAAGAGAGAGATACTTTTTTTCTTTATTATGAATGAAATTTTAATAAATCAGGTCAATCTCTAGAATCCTGGCTAAGCATGGATTCAAATAATGCATTATCATCTCTCCCAGGAGTCAAATTATATGGTAAAAAAGGGTATGTGTAAAATACGGGACGATCCAACATGAATCCAATGAACATACACAATATATCGACCCTCCCAACACATCAACCGTTGCTCTGGCGGCCCTCCACACTTAGCTGGTACTAGATCTGGTACTATGATTTTCACATGTAAGCTGTTCTTACATATGAAAATCATATAGTACCAGATCCCATATAGTGCAGTCCTCCTCCCTCCATTACAGACATGAAGACCCTGAGTCATGCCCACATAGACCAAAGGGTTGAGATGCCCCTGGTTCTATGGACGGATCTGATGAATTCTGAAAGTAGTAATATTTTTCAGCCATGTTTCACTTTTAAAGCTTTTCTCTTCACAGCTCTCACTCCCTTCACCACATGTCGTGGATCACCTTTCTTCTGATTTTCTCCCACGGCCCCCCTAGAATATCCCAGGACCGCAAGGGGGCCATATGGCCCCAGGTTGAGAACCACTATTCTAGATTACAATAGGGCTGAAAAATCGAAAAAAATTTTGGCACCAGCCAAATTTGTTGAGCCTAAGTTTAGAGAACGGTCCTAAATAATGTTTTTTTTTTAAAACTCTTCTGGGACTTTATAATTTCTTCCCATGTTAAAAGACGTACTGTACCGAAATCAGAAAATTTCATGTCATGCTTAGACTCCAATTTAATAGAAAATCACATACAGAAAATGTTAGGCACCAATACCGATCTTAAAGTCGCCATGGTGACATGGCACTTGCCAAGCTCTAGATTACGACACCCTACCTCCGCATCGAAGGCTGATATCCTTGGTGGGTCCCTTTGCAGTAAATTTATGGTGTAAAAAATAAGATTCTTCCTGAAGAACCCTGTCAGGCTACCTTATGTGGAAAGGGGGGGGGGGATGGTCTCATCTATCAAGTTTCTTAACAGAACCAGTGGTGCCTTAATGGAGGGCCAACAGGGCCCAAGCCTGCAAATCAAATATGGGCTGCCAAATTGTTGAAGACTTATATTAATTTATAATTTCGTAAATTCTCCATTTTTTCTGCATTCCCGTCAATTCTGAAATTCCTTTCATTAAATATGAATTTTCCTTTTTTTTTTTAGTATGTGGATATTTCTGTGTAGGTATTTTTCATTTCTGTACTTAGAAATGTTTTTTGGATGCTGACTCTCACTCCCGTGAAATATTTGAAACTTTAGCAGGATGTATATGTTACTGATTTGAAACAAATCAAATACAAAAGTAAATTATCACGTCTGAAGATAATTTCATTAGTCAATATTAATTGGGGAAAAAAAATGACACACAGACAATCAATAAATTCACACATCCTTTTCTTGAACCTGCCGTCAAGCATTTATTTTACTAAAATCTACATTTCGTTTCAGTATCACAGAAAACTCTTCACTCAGAAGTTCCTGAAGCGAGACATTGTCATGTTTGTACATCCACTTGTTATAGATGAAGTCATACCTTTTAGGTCCACTGTGAACGACACAATTAACAACAGTTTGAGCACACCAACAAATTTCTTTTGTGAAAAACTATGAAATGTTTAAGTTAATTATGAAGCGTTTCTGTTATTATTGTTATTAATTAGGGCTAGGTTCTTTTCCCCAACTTTATTAGTCATATATCTGCAGGTTCCTCATACCAGTGATATTGTTGGTCTGCCACCTTTTGAGACCAAAACTGAGTCCCTCACCTTAATTCTCGTTCATACATGGCTCCTAATAGTCATACACAGTGAAACCTGTCTAAAACAGATACTGTATGAGACAGAAACCTATCTAGAATGAAACATTGTTTTGGTCTCTTGACATTCAGTTTCATACAGGTACTACTGTGCCAATGTACCACTTACTTTAGCACTCATTTAACAGAGGATTTCTTGCCTTAGTGGTAATACACCCACAGTGCTTTCAAGGCAGTAACAGTAGCAAAAACACTTCAGGAAAATTAAATAATTTCCATTAATAACAATCCTTGGCTCTGTCCAACATCCCTGTGGGAGCCCAGATACAAACTCGGAAAACTACTGTTGTTGGACTATGCTCATTATAATTGAGGAGCTTATTTTCAAAAGGGAACATTCCCATTTTTTTTAAAATCCATTTTTCAACAGTTTTTGAATCTTTGGGATGAGTTCGATCAGATTATGCAACAAGATTTATTCTAATGAAAATATTTTGGAAAAAATTACAAGGTAAAGTTAGTCATTTCTAGCAAAAGGAAACGTATCCACCTTGCTCATTTACTCTGGCATTTTCTGGTAGAACCTCTAGATAATGATCGCCCATGGCATCTAAAATTTTGTCCACTAATGTGAAGATAGTCCGTTAAGGGATAGTGAAATGCAATAGATCCTCGTTAAGTTGGACCCCTTTAACTCAGATCTCTGGATAATTCAGACATGAAATGGAAAGAAAATAGTATTTTTTTTTTTAAATCTGAGAAGCGATCATCAAATTCCCATAATACATTTTTATTATCATCTTCATGCTAGCACAGTGACAGGGAGCGCCTAACATATAACGGGGGGGGGGGGGAAGGAGACATAAGGTTCACTGATTTCTTAAAAAGCGATAAATGCTTCTCGTGGCTACCCAAAAGGTCTTTATTATCTGAAGAGCTAGACCTCATAACACCACAAAAATTAGTACATGTACATGTGTCTGTAAAAGGTAAGTTTCTTCTTAGTTAGAACAACTAGTGGTCTATTTTGAAAGTCAAGTGGGGACAACACAGACCAAGCTTCTTATGTTGAAGCGGATGTGTGCGGCTTGCAAGCAGTACACAAGACTCACACAGCAGAAGCTCAAGACTTTTTTTCCTACAAAGTAAACTTTTATCAACATAACATTTTTATCTTGTGTAAATATGATTAACACTTCATTTGTTCAACATAAAGGAACTTTTTTGCATGTATGTTTTATGTATTTTCTTCCATTTTTCCACATTCTCCGGTCATTAAGAATTTTTTACATCCTGGATCAGCTCTGATCCCAATTGTTCAGACTTAACGAGGTTATACTGTACATTGAATCCATCAATGTAATTCAAAAAAGTGTCCATTAGTGGAGGTTTCCGCTAACTGGAGTGTCTGTTATGAGAGGTTTCACTGTAGAATGAACATGTTTTTTTGTTTTAATGACGAGAGGGTAGTAAGGGTACCTTCTAAGACAAGATAAAACTTTCTGGAATGAACAAGTGATGAAGAAATTTTTAATTTTTCAGACCTTGATCAGCTTCAATTTTAATCAAAAGGTAACATTTCCACTAACTTTCTTTCAAAAAAATTCAAATGTAGATAACTCCCTTGAATGCTGATCAAGAAACGTAGTATTTAAGTATTCTTCTCCACCCCATTCCTATGTACTACCTATTGGGCTGTTTTCTACTTTTGTAAAGCACAAAGTTATTTCTAACTGTTTATATGAATAACTATTAACTGTAAATTTAGCAAAAGTGGAAATGTTCCCTTTCGAAAATAAGCTTCTCAATTACACAGCGTTACAAAAAAATTTTCTTTTTGGTGCCTGAGATTTTTTAAAACTGATTTTGACTATATTTGGTGTGCTGGTTTCAAATATGAAAACAGTTTTTCTCCCTATCAGCTCTAGTTTTTGAAATTCAGCGTAGCTAAATTATGAAACATTTTAACATTGAGTAGTAGTTAAGTTTTTACATGGCTTTGTTTTCCTCTGCTTTTTTTCTTCCGTCTTCTCTATAGTGCTCTCCAATGCACGTATCCAAATGAAATTTTAAATGTCTGATTTAGGACAATTTTTGTGCGCTCAGTCGGAACCATTTCCGAAACTAGCAAAAACAGCTTTGTAAACACTTTTACCATTTGCTAGCCTTTGCAAAATGTTGTTTACACCACTTTCGCTGATGAAAACAAAAACCAGAAATCACTCGAATGTGAGTGATAATATACGATACGGTTAACCTCCTTTCAAGGAAAAAAATCCTCAATTCCAAAATATTATGAAAAAACTTGAACAAATCTGTTACTGGAAATCCACATGTAAAGTTACTTCAGTTTAGTTCTGTTGATACCTGTGTGAATTTTTTACTCAAGAAATTTTGGCAATTATCTTTCAAGTTTAAAATTTTTATAAAAATTGGATATTGGGAAATTAATGAAGTTAACTGCAAAAAACTAAATTTTCAACAAATAACACATTACTCAAAGGTGGATGCGGGAACGTTTATCAAATTGCACTGGGGACGTGGGAAGGGGGAGGGGAAAGGTTAAGAATCACTTATCCATAAATTTATTTTGAATCACACACACTATACGTTTTTCTTGTTACAGTTAGAGTTGCCAAACATCAGTGTGTGTTTGAGAAACCATAGTGCGTGCAGAGCCCATTGCTTTGAACTGAATGCTTTCACTCTGTGATACTTCAAAGCCTTGTTACGATATGCTATGTTGTTAAGATATTATTAGCTACTCTAAGCTTTTTTTAATTCTTAATTCATGCATTAAACCATTTGAATCAAATTGTTACAAACTGTGAATTGGCGAATGAGAAAAAAAAAAAAAAAAAACTGAGAAAAATCTCACCTAATTGGAGAAGACAGCCATATTTGCCTATTTGGAGTCTGCCTATTGATCACATAAGTACCATGTTCCGAAAGGTCAACTGTTAAAACACCATTCTGAAATTGAAGTAAAGAAAATAAGACTATAAGACGTAATCATGTTGGCAAGAAACATGAAAGATATGACGATTGAACAATTATATTAAATTGCGCGATCTACAATGAACCATGTACTATTCTTGTGTCACCCTGGAAATAAGATGCCGTTTTCAGAGGTGTAAGTAAGGGGTTGCTAAGGTTAACCCCCCCCCCCTCCGAGGCTAACCAAAAATAAAGAAAAAAAATTGACATTTCAATGAAAAAATTGAAATATTGAAAAAAAACCCATTCATATGCTATATTATTTTTTTTAAGGATGATAACTCAAAATTTTTCGGGGGAACATTTTTGTGTACATTGAAAAGGTCGCCCCTGCATGTTTTATGTGTAGAGAAGATTGTACTGTCCATTTGCTAATACAAGATACGGAGAAATCTCAAAATAACCATATTCTGTGGACCAAGAAAAAATATCACTGTAGAGGGACCATTGGTACATCAAGATATATCATTAACATCAATCACCACCAAATTTATGCTGTAGTTGGCATCTCTTTTGAATTAATATTACCATGAAATACATTCATAAGTATTTATTCAAAGCATTTTCCTTATCTCCCGGAGTCCCAGAGAAACAAACATCTCTTGGTGGTCGGACTGGAAGAGGCGATGTCTTGCCACGCTGGTCTGTTCCATATTCCAGTTGTGCCTTTTGGGTGTTCTCATTGCTCCAAGGATTGTCACTTAAGTTCTGAGATAGAAGAATAGCCTCACTATAGGGTCTGCAAGCTTGTATCTCCCTTCTGCCTAGAGGCAATGACAGCAGTTCTTTGGGCATGGTCTTCATGGCAAGGCACCAGCATCTCTACATGATGCTCCCTTATGAGATGCTGCATCCTTCTCTTCCAGCCATCAGGGAGTGTATAAGTAATATTAATATTGAATGTAGTAATATTTCTCAAAAGAACGGTTCTGATTCTGCCATTGTTAATGCCCCGTTTGGGAGCTATTTGGTCAACTTTGACTCCACAATAATTTAAGTAATTATTGTGGAGTCAAAGTTGAACTACCTATTGCTTCAATTTAAGTGCCAGTACACAACTTTTTAAGCTAATGATACTCCCATAATCCCTGCTTCTGGAAATACCATCATTTTCAGGGGACAGACTTTGTTGTGACCACCTCAGAGTAGGACGATGTGTCCATTCAGTGTGTGCAACCGGTCACTCTGAATGTCCAAAGAGAATCCACGATTTTTCAAGAAGTCCAGTCCAAGTATGCACGAGTCCTGGATGTCAGCTGCCTGCAAAGGCAACATGGTGATAGGTGACAGACACAAACTTTGCCAAGACTTGGATTTCTACCACTTTCTATGCAGTCATCTTTTTTTCCAAAACTGTCTGCACTGTTAATGACGGTGACACGTAGAGAAGTCACTGCTGGAATCTTCGATCCAGGTCTCTCCAAACAATGCTGACGTTGGCTCCAGAATCGATGCCCATCTGGCATGGAAATCCATAAATTCGTCTTTATGTTGCATATATCACAAATCAGAGTCATACCAGGCTTGGCTGTCCAATTCCCAAGACTTTTCTTGAACCTTCCCTAAGTTCGTCCAGTTCCTTGCTTGCGTATGTCCGTCCTGAAGACAGGAACATCCTCTCTCACATAGCCCATCATCCATCATCGCCATCAGTTGTGTTTGACTACTTCTCCCTTCCCATACTTCTTGTTTTTACAATTCAAGTCCTTGAAGCATCCTGCTTCTGACATCAGATTTTTCCATCTTGGGGCTCTTTGTAATTCTTTCCCCGGTGATTTGAGAATGCATAAAATCTTACAGGAAGGAGGATTTGAGAATGAAGAAACAGTTTTATTTACAGCAACTAGAATTCCTGCTAAATTACAGCAGCCTTTCAAACACACATATTCCTCCCTTCGAATTCTTTAGTCTGAGTCCTTCTATTCAAACAATCTCATGACACACATACCTTAGGGTACGTCCATAGTGCATCGCTTCCTGCTTTATCACTTCAACCGTGGCAGACGAAGAAAGCAGGATGATCCATGCGATTCTAGCTGGTGGTGGTTATAGTGCACCACTCGCAGGAGGATCCGCTTGCATGATCAGTTGGCATCGTGGAGCTACCAAATGAGGATCTATTATGTATTTTGTTGACAACTGATAATAGTTATCAAAAAGTTAAACATGAAAGAATGACAAAGGTCCATGAAATGAATAGGACTCCCTTAAAGTTATAATGGATTTAGTGTAGTTGCTAATTATAATTGAAATTAACGATAAAACTAAAATCCAATCGTTTTGTAATGATTGTCGTTTTTCTAATAAAAAATTAGTTATGACAGTGAAAGCAAAATTGCTAATTTTAATCTTCATTGTAGTTAATTAATCATTAATTAGTTGATTAAACATTGTTTTACTATTTTGATTTTTTGCCACAACTAGTTAACGCCTGGTATTAACAATAATTAACCATCATAAAAACTCAGCTGGATTCAGTATAATGATTAATTGTCCTTGATTAATTAATGAATAGTTAACAACTTCACTTATATTTTGACATAATTACTTTTGATTAGTATTAACAACAACTAACCATGACAGAAACTCCATTGGATTCAGTATAACAATTAATTATCCTTAATTAATTATTAATTAACAACTGATTAACTATTTCACTTTTACTATGACTATGTAACTAGTTAACAATTAGTATTAACAAAAATTAACCATCACAAAAACTCCGTTGGATTCAGCATAGCAATTAATTAGCATTGATTAATTAATGATAAACTAACGATTTTGCTTTATATAACTAATTAACAATTAGTATTTAATATTAACAACTAACAGTCACAAAAACTCCATTGGTTTCAGTATTAACATTAATTAATGATTAAATAAAGATTAAGCTTCTATTATGTCATAATTAACTAATGATTATAGTAATAATTAATTGTTACAAAAACTCAGTTGGATTTACTATTCCACAATAAAACAAACATTTAGAGGAAAGTATCCGTTTCAAAGTGCAAGCAGTGAGCAGGTCCAGCGAGAAAGAGAAATTCATTCTGGTTAAAGTGGGTAAAAGCAGTTTGAGCTGGTAAAAACAGGTAGGTGAGCACACCTGATGAGTTTTCATCTTTTTTGAGTTTGGATCTTTTTTCCGCCAGGATAAAGCAGGAAGTGAGAAGCGGTTCACTATGGATGCACCCTTACATGTGTTAACAAGCCTTTTCAAAGTTCTACCGTTTGTAACATTACATTTATATGAACAGTTGAGTTCCCATCTTACTATTTTCACAACTATACAAATCTTGAATTCTAATCTGAAAACGTCTTGCAAATTCAATTTCTGCTGGACTCATCATCACCAATCTCCAATATCCAGCAATAGAGCTCTTCTAAAATGAGCAATTCTGTGCTCAGATCGCTGTGTTATGTGTGTCACTTTTCCCAAAAAATTGAGTTGTTCACATTCTGGAGTCCTGTTCCCTAGAATTTTAGGTCGCAAAATTTTGTCTTCCTCTATCAGTTTATGAGGAAACAACAAAGGAAAATTATCATAAGTCAAAAATCCACAGTATCGCATGTTGGCAAAATATTGTTGTGAAATTTAAAAAAAGAGACATAACATTTTCCCATCTGAGCACAGAATTCCATTTATCTTACTATTAGTGCAATGGCAACACAATGGGCATCAATTTCTTTCTCTCTCTCCACTTGGAATTCTTTACCTAAGTAACGACCTCTTGAAGGCTGGGTTTTTGCCTCCTCCCCTTGAATGGTTCATTAGTTGTGATACCAAGTCTAAAGATAGCAGCACATGTATTGTTGCATTGACACTAACTAAAATGGAAATACTATGCCACTGCTTTATTCAACAAATAAATATCAATTTAAACTCTCTATCCATTTTGAAACATCTTACATCAGGGGTCTTAAATGCATGGGCGTGGGGCACATTTGACCCTCAGACTATTTTGTTATGGCCCACCGATCATTTTCAGAAAATGTTAAAAACATTAAAACTATCAATTCTAGAACTAATGATAATTCCGCAACAAAGCAATGAAAATTCAGAACTACTGAAAGAGATAATTTCAGAATTTTTAAAAAAGATCATTTCAAGTGAAAAAAAATTATTTCACCCCTAATCGAAATTGATAATTTTCTGAAAGAAATAATTTCAGAATAAATAAGTGTCCAATTTTATTTTTGTCTCAGTTAAGCCCCATTTTACATAAACATCCCGGGAAGTTCCCTGTAACAGGGATTTTCACTACCACCCGTTTACATGCCATTTAGTTTATGCCGGTATTCCCCCTTCTTTTTGGAAGTCACTGGTCACGTGGGTTGAACGGGTGGTTGGCTGAAGATGGCAGACGAAGGAACTAACAGCAATTTTCATGGCACAAAGGATTATGGGAGTGGAGGTAGAAGTCACCCACCATTATTCTGCAACAAAGATGGGACTCTTTTGATGGATGTCCGTCCCACCTTTTTCACCATGAGGAAAAAAAAATTGCCAAACAGGTAATAATCACCAAAGCTACCCCACAATCTTGCACATGTAAATGGGGCTTTAAACTCTGGGACCAATTGGCCCCCTTCTATTAAGATGTCACTAAATTACAGTTGTAGTTGATGTCCTGTTAGCTTCGTGGGAAGTTACAATTTGGCCCGAAACGTTGAAGACCCCTGTACTACATAGAGGAATGATACACATAATTAAGAAGTTATTTCAGTAAAAAGCATAACCAGTTCTTACGCTATAACTAACATCAGAATCGATATGTTCTATTTTCTCCAGTAACTCTTCAAAGAAACCCGTAAGATTTTGTAAAGTATCCTCGGCTACTCTCTCATATTCATTCTCCGTAAGCATACTGGCGAAATAAAAAGAAATTAAATGATTATTTCAACATTTCTATAAATCCAAATACAAATGCAACAATAGGCAAAATGACATGAGAGGTAGCTGAAAGAAAATGCCTATAAATAATATGGATGTCAAATGCAATTAAAGCTGCTTATTAGAATCATGGATATTGCAATCATTTGGGTATTGGAATCACTTTTCAAGGACTGAAGGAACCAATATCACAGAATGAAAAAAAAAAAAGTATTATAGTTATCAGAACTTCAGATAATGGTATAATTTTTTTTTTGGCGAAAGTTTTTTTTTGTGTATTCTGAAGCTAAGGCTTAGGGTCAGCCGGGTTAATTTGAGAAACGGGGTAATTGGAAACAAGACAGCTGCGAGTGATTTGGTGGCTTTTATTGAAATCTAAGAAACAGGGTTAAGTTGTGTGGTGTTGTTCACGGCTCTGGAGCCGATTCTCACCTTTTTGATAGAAGCTGATTGGGCATAGATAACAGCTGATAGTTAACAACAAACAAAATTCTGTTACACGTTTCTTTTGTTTTTGAAGTTTTGCTTCTCATATGCAGTGTTGTTTTTTTCATATTAAGTATTTATGGTGGCCCATCTATCCTGTTTTAAATTATCTCGAAATGTTGAGAGCGTGAAGTAATTGAAAAAACATAGTTTCACAAGTTAAGTCTGTATAAGAAGGGTGATCGTTAATCAGAGGGTTTGAAATACATACTATTGTCATACAATGATAGATTATTATAGTAAAACTTCTCTTAACAGACACCCATGCGGTGAGAGATGCGGTCACCCTTCTTTTACGGACAAATTATTTTGTCCCATCATTGTATGCAAAAGAGAGGTTTTGTTGTATTTGGCCGTAAAAGCGGGGTAACTGTTAAGAAGGGCTTTTCTGTACTTCGCTTTGCTATCTTTTCGGGTAAAATGTTTTTTGGATAAATATAGCACTCAAGGGAGATTTATGGAAAATTGGCTGCACCAAAACTTCACCGGCAGAGAAATTACTGCTGGGAAAATTCACCAACGACAATTCATTACCAGTGAATGAGTGAACGAATAAATATGTGAGCAAGTGACTAAATGAGTGGTGAATGAGCTAGCAAAAAAAGTTAATGAGTGAGTGAGTATCCTCATGAGTGACCAAATGAATGACAGAATGAGTAATCGTATTGAATGAGCAATTGAGTGAATGACTGTATTATAGTTTCCAAGTGATTGGATGAGTGATCATCCAATAGATATAGTGATCATCCATATAGTTTTCAAGTGATCGTGTAAGTGAGTAACTGTATTATAATAGGGTTAGAGTAAGTGGGTGAGTTACCAACTGATTGAGTGAGTGACTGTGTGAAGTACTATGCTTTCTTTGTCTTAGAAGAAAGATGATGCCATGAAACTACAAGAAAAAGACTTTAGGTCCAAGCTACTCCAGGCTGGAATTAGCTTTTAGGCTGGAATGCAACTGTAAAATGCATGTTTTCAATCACCCTAAACGCTTTTGGTGATTGTAAACAGGCTTAAGTGGCATTAAATAAACTTACATTTACTAACTTTGCTTACCTCATAGCAGTAGTTTCTAAACAAGTACAGAATAGGTATAACCCTCGAGAAGAAGCAAATTTTGATTTCTAGCAGATTAATTACATGTTATGTTCAAATTAACCAAAATTGTTTCCAATTATCCCACCTGAGCTTAACCAAATTTTTTTTCCCTTGAAAGTTATCATTATCAGGCTGCAAGACAAGAAGGCTAGGTGTTTTCTTCTCCCTCCCTTGTTGACAAACATTTCCGTTGACTCCCCCACGATCTCTGATTTTTGTTAAAATTTACAGAATATCTATGTGTAAATCAACCGCATTCTTTTTTATAGGCCCATAGGCCAACAATATTGCATAAATAAATATTCACAGATACCCAGAAAAACTTAGGTTGTTATAACGAGTGTCAACCATATCCCTCAAAGCAGAATATTTTGCATTGTTCTGCAATGAGCTCTCGGCTGACCGACTGGAGATGTTCTGCAGTAAAAATTCCCAGAAGTTCTACATTTCTTGAAATCTACTACTGTTTTCCCCATCTACAATTTTCTTGAAATTTTTTCAGATTGTTCTGCAATAGCATTGGTCGTTCTGTGACATACGTCACAGGTTCCAGCATTTTTTTTGCTTTGGGGACTGTATCTAACAAATGAAATACAAGGCATTTTATGGAGATTGAAAAAAATTATACAATTACCATTGTGAAATAGAGCTTGATGAAAGATATGACACGCAATTCAAACTGTGACTCCTCAAGCGCAAGTTTTTCTGAAAAACAAAAACAAGAAACATCTAAAATCTATTGTATACACAAACTTCTATGCATAATGATGAATAAAAATCCAAAAAAGCTATACTGACTACAAGGACTAAGATTTCGCAAGCAGGGTTATACCAAATTAAACAATTACTTTTTTTTTTGCCAACTGATTATCTTGGCGTTTTGAATCTTTCAACATTTTTCACTGGCGCCAATAATTTTTTTCAAGCAAATGTGTTATCCTTATCTATTTTAGCATTATTTTCCTTTCTTGTTATAACCAATGTCTAAAACCTGTTAATCATCTGGGCATCCTTTGTTTGGGAATTTTTCAATTTTTACTGATGAAAACATTCTTATTAATTTTGATGACAAAAACACTTGTTTTTTTACAGAATTTGATAAAAGAAATTATAGTTTCTTGCCTAAAATGTGACACTAGCATGGTTTCAAACAGCAATCGCACCAAGAAATTTGGATGGCGATAGGTTTACCAGAATAACAATTCAAAGTCAAAATGTAATGGACATTTGAACCTTGTTGCCAATACTTTCTTTATTGGTTCTAGAATTCCTCCTGGGGATGTTCTAGCTTGCCTGAAAAGTGGTGCCAAATTTCTTCTTTTGAACAGTTTTGGTATTATCTGTCACTTTTCTTCACAACTTTTTTTCCAATGATAAGTAGCCAAGGAAGACATAATGGTGCTGGGGTGAAGTATTTCTCATATTATTTCTATCCAGGTGGAGCATAGGCAGAGATAGACTTGGAAGTCGGGGGGGGGGGGGGGAGGGAGACACGGTCATTATTGCTGGGGGGGGCGCGATGATGTCAATTCTTACATACGTATATATTATTAGATCAGTTGCCTCCACCTTTGACGCTGGGGGAGGGCCCCCCCCCGTATCTCCGCCCATGAGGTGGAGTTGTTGTTTCTAGAATGTTCAATACAACCACCTTTCTGCAAGTGGTGCTACTTTCGTAGGGTTTTTCCAACAGATTCATTCTTTATTTGTTCAACAGTGTCTTTTGATGTTTGAAACCCAATTCATTTGGTTGTTTTTGTCATCATTTGTTTTCACGCCTTTTGTCTTTAGCATTTAAGGTGGTAAATCGCCAAGCGATGGGCCTGGGCTGTTGCTGGAAGTCAATGGTCTTTAGCAGTAGAGTATTTATCTGGAGCATTTATTAGCCAAGAAATCAGAGAATATTTATTTTAATGCAGAATATTTATTTTTAATGCAGAACTCAATGTTTATAGTTACATATTTTATTTTTTCGTTTGTCTAGAGCAGCGGTTCTTAACCTTTTCTGACTAGCTTTTCAGTGAATAATTTCTCTGGCGGAGCCCTGTTTAACTCGAGGAGCTCTTTTTTGTATATTATTTATATGGCGGTACCCTTTAGGCCTCTTTTTTTTTGTTTATCAAATTTATTGATTTATTTTATTATTCTCGAGTGGCCGCGGAGCCCCTGGGAAGTACACACGGAGCGGAGCACCGGTTGAGAACCGCTGGTCTAGAGAGGGATATTATTATATATCATTATTATGCTTGATGCTTTTCATTAGTTATTGTTTTCTATGCTGGTGATTATTTTTTCGGCGTCCGTAGCGGCGACTTTCCGCCGGGCCGTCGGATGTGTTTGGCACTGAAAAAAAAAGTAACCAAAAATCGCCAAGTAGGGAATTAAAGCAAAGCTATTCCCCTCTTTATTTTTGTCGGGCATCTTGATTTCCATGATACTGAAGGTGTTTGACGAGCAAAAAAATTCTAGGTCGCTAACAAAATCGCCAAATTTGGCGTAACCCCTCTTACTGGGTCTTAGCTGTTATAAGAGCCTTGATAATTAATCTTTAGCCATAACCGCTATTATATTAACTAAAAAATATTTATATATTACTGATATCGGACTAGAAGACTCATATTTCTCTTTCTTTCCACGAGTAACTTGAGAAACGCCACTTCTGGGATGAAACGATGCAATATTGCGAGGACGAAAGAGTGGAAAAGCTAAATACTTTAATTTGTTCATATTTACACGCCTCTTTCGGTCTATTTAAAAGGAATTTTTGACGTTAAACATTTCTTGCACTTCTCATCCTCGCAAATCCGACTTTTGAAAAATGTAAATAAACAACATCATACACACACTAGCAGTTTTTGTCTTCACTTCCACTTAGATGACCATACATTATGGGATAGAATTATATTTTGTACATTAATTTACAGCTTCGATGATTGAAATACATGTCTTGAAAAATGAATATCATTTTAATATTTTGAATTTACAATATCCTCATTTAAAAAAGAAAAAAGAAATACAAATTGAGATTTCCCGTTTTAAATTCAACAAATATGGTCATATCATTTTCACCACACCCTCTGCGTCAGTAGTTGTAAAGTCAAAAACTGATAAATATCTTCGCTTAACGTGGCTTCTTGCAGAGCGGTGGTGTATACGCTATACTTAGTAAATTTGAAGGCAGTGATATTAATTTTTAAAAACAAATAAATTTAGACTGACTCAGAGGAATCAAAGCAGTTGGAACAAAGGTAAGTTTTTTTCTTTCGTTGTGTAAACACTCACATTACAATTTATTGTTTACTAATTGCTTTTGTTTTGAAACAGCATATGTCAAGTGTAAAATGATTTAACATTTTAATTACCGTAGGGGCCCCGATAATGCGAACTGACTGGATCATGGACTTGTTCGGATAAGCGAAAGATTCGTTTTACCGGAATTCATTGATAAATATGTATTCTTTACGTGTTCAATAGAAACCTAGTAATTCTGTGTAACTAGGGCGAGTTTAGAGGCTCATTTTCGACTTATATAAAAAAATGCCCTTTCGGTGCTAAAGTACTGAACGGAATTGGGAATAATGAATTAAAATAGTGAAGTAAAATGAATAAATTCAGTATGGATGATGATGCTTAATGATTTGGGTGCCGAGGCCCCTCCCCCATTGGCTCATTTATTAACGCCTCACTATGTTAAAAATGATCCAAAACCCCTGTGTCTATCTTTCTTATAAAAACACTAAATATATATTTAATCCGGCTAGTGGAAGCCTGCACGGGCATGACTGTTTAAACGTGAGGGCAGAACTTTGTTTAACAGCGATTCCCGTAGCTATGATTCCATGAGTGAGGTGAATTTCATTCATGCCATGACAAGAATTTTCCAAGAGTGAAACAGTCATTGCTTTCAATCAAGTCATTGCCAAAAAAAAAAAAAAACCACATATGCTTAAAAGTAAAAAAAAAACAAGGCTGTTAAATCAAAAATGACGGGAAACTAACAACAAGACACTTCAGAGAAAGTCATGTTATTCTTCTGTCATCGACTTGGATAGAAAGGCGAGAGTGTATTAAGGAACCATCTATTAGTGGTTGCTTCAGGTCCAATAGGGAAAGAACTTATCTATGTGTCCTTCCCCAGGATCGAACCTGTGGTCAGATTCTTTTTACTATCAGTACATCAAGTGAATTGAGATACTGCACCATATGTGAGATACTGACTTGCCACCACTGATTCATTTTAATGAGGGGAGGGCCTCATGAATAAAAGCACTTCTCTACAAGGAAAATGTTAATCCATGAAGTTAATTTGGAATCAACCCCCCGCCCCTTTATGTCGTGTGACTGGGCTATGATCCTATGAGACCATCCTATAGACCATCAGCATGCTGACGTCCAATCATGTCAATTTCAAAATGATTGAAAATTGACGTATTTGTAACTGAAAAAATTACATATGACCATGTTTTCCAAAGTATAAAGGTATATCTACATCTACATGTGCTTTCTCGTTTCGACCGTGGGGTTCTAAAATAGATATGCTGGACTTTTGCTTTTCTTCTTTTATGCCCTGTCCACATGCAACCCAGTTATAATGGCAGTTGCTGTTTTCTTGGCTCATGAATGAAATCATAACCAACCTCATGGTAACATTTAACATTGATTATATAGGGCACAGTAGCTGGGGTAGATAAAATACTGGCTTTGAAGTACGGTAGACTCTCGCTAATCTGGAACATATCAGATCAGGGTGTACTGAATTACAGAAATTGTGAAATTATTAGATTAATAGTAATCCAAAAAGCCCATTTAAGTAATATAAACTTCTGCACAAAGATATGCAGTGACATGTTTTCCTCTTCTATGCTTGAAGAAAATGCCTAAAAAAACATTGGATTATTGGATGGGCCGGATTACAGAGAGTACTACTGTATTAAAGATGTTTCGAGGTGTCAAAAGTTGGATACCCAATTTTTCCTTGTCAGAAACTATCCTGGCACGAAGGTACAAAAAAAGATTGCTATCAAAGGAAGTTTTGCACCAAGGGAGTTAGCGCACCACCAACCTCTGTGAGAACAGAAAAATGAAAAGTTGGAATTTTAAATACCGCCATTTGGAATTGGCAGTAAAATGTATGTCGTGGGGGGTCTAATTAACCCCAGTGTGCAGAAAATGACCATCGTGTGACAAAAATGATCAAATGAGCTGATTGTGTCAGTCCTGGTAAGGGCTCATTTATTCAGTGGACCATGATGGTTCGCACATGGGGCTGGTCTTTTCTCCCATTGTTTTCATGCACTTTTTCTAAGTCATTCAGATTAGCAGGGTTCTGGTGTACATTATTTATATTTTCTAATTTTTTCTTACCAGGGTAAGCATCTAATTGATAAAGAAACAAGGATCAAATATGATGGAAGAAGTAAATGACGATACAAATGGTGAATCAACTTTTGAATTTGTTGGCAAAACTGATGAGTCTGGCCATAGAGGTAGGATGCTGTTAAAACTGAATAACCTTTCTTCAAAGCTTTTTTTTTTTTGGAGTTATGCTTTCTATTCTACTGTTCTAAAATTTTGTCATTTATTCAGACTTTAAACTTTTTTCTTTTTTTTCTTCTATAGAGCCTGTGACTAGTTCGACTCAAGGGGCCAATCCTGTTGCTCTATCATCACCACCAGTATCTATTGCACCTCCCTTAGGGGACGTGTCTTCAAGCTTTGGTCAGGAAGCACAGCTGGCTGGTCCTTCCTATTTCCCGCCGCCTGCCTCCTCTGCTGTCAGCTCTTCTCAGTTTGCGGTCGACCCTACTGCGGCTTCTGTTTCTGCAGTGCCTATGTATAATCCCAACCAGCAGATGGGAATATCTTCAGCTTTTAAAACACCATCGCCCCAAGGTGCAACTCCTCCATCGTTCAACTTGATGGCGCCAATGGCACCCCCACCACAAGCTACTACATTGCCTTATGTGCCACCTGGGTAAGATATTTTTTGGCATAGCAAAATTACTGTCACTATAGCTTGGTGTCTGATTCATTTTTATTTGGAACCAATTTTATTACAAAAAATGTCCAGCTACATTTATATATGTATATTTTAAATACAAAAATTATGTCTTCAAAGATTATTAACACGAATGGGGGGGAGGGGGTGCTTGAACTTTTCAGTCTGTGGGCCAGATGTGTGATATGGGTACGGCTGATGAGCTAAACTGGTGTACCTATCATGTGCGCATTGATACCAGGGTTTGGTTTTTGACATGACAAAGTGTGTGAAAAACAGAATCAAACCGTCAAAAAGCATCAGAAACTTGCAATCAATGTATTAAAATAATCATTTTTTTGTCATGCTGGCAGGGTTGAAGCTATGGTTGCATTTTTTGCAAAATACAAAAGAAAATCTTGCAAAAGAATGCGAAAGAAGAAGTAGCCACTTTTGGCAAAAATGTGTACAGGAGGCATGGCCCCCCCCCCCCACATCATGGAGCTGGGATCTTCTGTGGGCCCTCTCAACCACACTTTCACGGACCCCTTTATGATGAATTTATAGCATGAAAAAGCAAAAAAATGGTGAAAATCATCCCCATCCCCAGGGCTGGAGCCTTGTCAGCCCACCTCTTGTGGGGGCCATGACAGGAGGTTCGAAATAAGTAGACATCCATTAATCATTAGCATTTTTGCATTTTGCTAAAGTTTCACCCCCCCCCCAATTTAAATTTTTTGCTGAAGGAATTTTTATCTAGCTTAAACCCTGCATGTTAGATATAGTAAAGCCCTGAAAGTTCAAGTTTCCGGATAATCCAAGGCACTGAAAATTTTTGAATTTTCTTCTTGATACTCTATCTTTCTTTACTTCATGAACCCAACTTCTTTATTTTTTTTCAGGCATACTACATAGTACATACGTATCACACAGTTTGAAAGGAACGCCCCCACCCTTAAAATGGGTAACTGGTGTAATGAAATACATATTAGGCTCCTTTGAATTGATGTAGACAATTTTAACTTTAATTTTTCACTGAAAAAGAGGTGCAAGTGTGACAGTTTTCTACGGAATGGTGAGCAATGGCATTGTCCTCTAATTGCTTTAGTAAAATCATTGGAAAGGCACTTGCAAGCTATCAGTGTCTCATCACCATTCACCATCAATCCCATCTCCAACTCTCCTCAGTCACTCTTTCTCATCTTTGCGCCCTTTTCATATTTCTAATTTTTGGTATTTTTTTAATTGCTTTTAAAAAATTCAAGATTTTTGATAATCCGAGGTGGCCTCGATTCCATCCACCTCAGATTATCCAGGATCATATGTTGGAAAAAAAATGTATGGTCAGTCAAGGAGTTTCACTATATATGTAGATTTGAGTATATCTTTCATAATGTTTTTTTTTTCTTTGTCCAGACAAGGTTATATGACTGGTGCAACTGTACCCATGGGTGCTTTTGCAGATCCTGGTGACCCTCAAATACCACAGGCTGCTTTTGATCTCCCTCTTGATGATAACTATGTAAGCTCAAGTACTCAGGGTGAAAAAGGTGTCTGGGGTTGGATAAAAGGAAGTGAGTTCCTTAACAAAGTTGCTGAAAAAGCCAAGGTAATAAAAAAATAATTTTACATGTTTATCCTTCCCTTTCAAATTTAATATGTGATGTTGATGTCATTTTCTTTGTGCTAGTTTATTCAGTACTCACTGTTTAGCAGCTGGAAACACTTTAGAGTAGAACTTGAATACATAGGCTGTTCAGTACGGTTGGACTCGCTTATAACAAAGTCGAAAAAACAGTAAAACTATTCATTATATGCCAACTTTGTTACACTGGGTGTTCTGTTAATGAACCGACAAACTCAGAGGGTTGTTAGTAGGCATCAAGAGAAACAAAAATTACAATGGAACATGGTCTCTCAAACCACGTTTAGAGGGTGAAAATCACGAAAAATGCGTGCAGGCTTTAAGTCTAGAGGAGATGAAAGGTGGATGTCAGTTGATCGCTGAATGTGTTCGTGGGTTCACTCACCATATCTGATGTAAGTAGCATCGGGAAATGCATGCACTAGGTAGGATCATGTGCTGCGGACAGCATAAGTTAGAGTTCTCAGGTGGCGCAGTAGTAAAGATGCTCGTCTTCCACTATGAAGGTTACTATTAAGGTCCATGGGTTCGAATCCGAGCATAGAACATCAGAAGAAAGTTTTTTACTTACAGAGCCTGGGGCGACCAAGCATCAAAGGCATGCCTGGTATCTCCGAGCACGTTCGGGAATTGTTTTTACGTCATTTGTAGACTGTGCAATGACGTCAGTGGCCACCACTTCAACAACTCTTGTAATAATTAATAAAATCTTTTTGTATTGTTCTAGTGTGACGTCGAAAAACCTGCATGAGTTTTTTGCGATTTTCACCCTCTCAGCATGGTTTGTGACACCATGTTCCATTCCAATTTTTGTTCCTCTTGATGTCTCCTAACAACCCTCTGAGTCTGTCCATTAACAGAACACCCTGTATATGTACCGAATTAATACCGACTTTGCATTTGAACAAAATGAAACTTAATTTAAATGCATTATGAACATTTTTCTATAATCTGAGCATTTTTAAAGTTGAGATTTAACTCATCAAAAGAGGTCAAAAGAAAGATCAAAATTTTTCATAGTTTAATACATATATACGGAAATATTTGTTGTGTTTTTCTTCATGATATGATTGCGAACGTTAAATCATTTTTCGCTTTGAAAAAACCACATTTCGCATGTTAATTTCTTTAAAAGTCTTAAAGGATAACAAACTTAGAGGCATCCTGAATTGCTTGGATACCTCATTATTTTCCTCCTCAATTTTTGGCTTACAAACAACTTTAAAATGTTAAAAATTAACAAAAAAATTACCCCCTTCCCCCACGATAAAGGCACCACAATTAAAGTCCAAATCTAGCTAAAGATTGACAAATGTGCACTAAAGGTGCCTTGGAGGTTAGATTCTTAAGGGATAGAACTTCAGTCTTTTCTTTCTGATAAGATTTTCTGCAAACAAAATAGGATTTGTACACATAACAGAAAAGTAAAAAAAAGCAAAAAACTCTGCTAGAATGTCTTTCAGTGAAAGAAAGTGGGCATTATTAGTTGTATCTACACATTATAGAAAGGTAAATTTACCAATAAGATTACAAAGAAATTCACCAAAATTCACTTTTGAAAACTGGTTGAATATTCGCCATAAGCAATGTTTGCTGAAATCTGTGTTTGTTATAAGCAATCAAAATAGCACAGATAAGACTGCTCAACACAGATTTCATTCTCAAAGATATTTCACTGATTTCAAATCTGGCATTTGTTTTGCCAGATTGGTTGTAGTTTTTTGATATAAAGTGAACATTGGTAAATACCATGAAAATGGTAATATCATAAGCAGCATACAAATCACATTGAAACACTGCATTATAAATCAGTACAAAAAATAATTGGCAGAGATATTTCAGTGATTTTGAGGGGGGGGGGCTGATTCTGAATCTGGCATTTTTTTTTCTCAGTTGGCTCTAGATTTTGAGATAATGCATACTCTCTACAATGTGATTTGTACACTGCTTATACAGGGTGATCAGCGAATAAGCCGCTTATTTCAAAATTAAATATTTCTGCAACAAAGATCAATAGAATTATGCGGTAAACAATACATTTGTTAGCAAAACTGTAAGAATGTTGTACAGAAATTTCGAAAATTTAGTTTTTTTTTAATTTTTAAAAATTTAAAAAAAAAAAGCAAAACTGGAGATTTTGGGGTTCCGAAAATCCTCATTTTTGTGAAGAGAAACCACTGCATTCGCCTAAAGTTACTGCATGGGCTGCGGTATGCGCCATGTGTGCTGACAAATTGTTCCAAAATTGTAACGTAACGTTCAGTAGTAATCGTTTCTCGCACGAAGAAGGGGCCGATAATGCGTCTGGCGTATACCGCAGCCCATGCAGTAACTTTAGGCGAATGCAGTGGTTTCTCTTCACACAAATGAGAATTTTCGGAACCCCAAAATCTTCTTTTTTAATTTTAACAAATTAAAAAAAAAAACTAAATTTTCAAAATTTCTGTACAACATTCTTACAGTTTTGCTAATAAACGTACCATTTACCGCATAATTCTATTGATCTTTATTGTAGAGATATTTAATTTTGAAATAAGGGCTTATCCGCTGATCACCCTGTATCTTACCATTGAAATTTAATTTTTGCTTTATCACAAAAAATAGAGCTAATCTGACAAAACCAATGTCAGATTCGGAATCAGCATTCCTAATATACCCTTAAACCATTAAAATTTCCTTAAGAACATGAAAATTGTTTTTCTTTGTTGAGCAGTGTAACCAGTACAAAATTCATGGGACGTGGAAAAGCTTTGTTGCATGTAAAAATTCGTAATATCTGTGTTCGTTATAAGTGAGCCTGACTTTATTGGTAAAAGATCTTGCCATTTTCTCTGAAAGATAGTGACCTATAACAATGTAAATCTTCGTCAGAAGCATTTGTCATTCAGTATGCTGCTCAGCAGATCTGTTATAGCTGATTGTGTTGCTAGAAAATTATAATCCTTCCCTTTCAACAGCATTTTTATAAAGAAAAAATCACTCAATGAATGCGGTGGAGCGTGGGTATGATGTGGAGTGAGTATTTATTGAGGAAGCAGATACAAAAATCCAATACATGGAATCTTGAAATTAAATACATATAGCTTTTTCAAGGCTGTAGTGCTGGGCTGCACAACCTTTTTCAGTCTGCGGGCCAGATACATGGCACTACTTTCTCTTGCCGGTCATATAAAAAGTGTGCATATGACCCATATTTTACGGGATATTCCTGTAATTTTGACCAACTTTTTTTTTTCATATAAAATGTCCCATTTTTCTCCCTATTTTCAACAAGACTAGTTGAATTTTTGAAATAAAATTAAGAATATTTTCATGACAAATTTTATTATGGTTGTTAGAGCCTACGTGAAAAGTTATCATAGAGGAAAGAAGTTTTAATAGAGAAAACTGTCTATCTTGTCTGTTGAGAGTATGTGTTATTGCAGAAGATATTGTTGTCGTCTGCTTTTTGTTGTCTACATGATTGTCTCCTGTTTTTTCTCAGTGTGAGTGAGAGCAGGACGAGATAGACATGTTTGGAGCAGCGCGAGTCTCGTTTTTTAAATGTTTTGTTTATCAAAGTTTTTTATTATTTTAATTGAGTTCAATTTGCTGTGCTTTATATCATACAATGGTAATTATGACTTATTACCATAATTAATTATAGTCATATAAATTTATTTCACATTTGTAAAACATGTTTTTTTTGGTTAATTATATTTTGACTAGCAGTATGCTCTATTTCTAGCGACTAGCAATTTTTTTCCACTTTCAGCAATAGTTGGCAATTGCATTTCAGTTTGACAAATTTTTCGCTCTAATTGGCAAATTTACTTGCCTTTGAAACTTTTTTTTGGCTGTAAGTGGCAACTTTAATTGTCTTTACATTGTTTGGCTGAAAAAAAAAGCAACTTTATTGGCAATATCCCATATTTTTATGAAAAAATATAGTCAGCCTAGGTATTTATTGTGTTGTAAGTATTAATACTTTTTTTACTGGAACAAATTTTTCTGGCCAGATGAAACCCCTTGGCGGGCCATATTTGGCCCTCTGATCAGAGGTTGTGCACCTCCGTCTTAGTGGAACAAAAAGATTGTAGTCACACACTGTTTGGAACACTTATTTAAGGAAAACACAAATTACATTAGAGAGATAACAGCGCCTACAATACAAACAGCACGGTGTGGATGCCATGACAACAACTTCCTCATTCAAACACTCTGCCAACGAGAGTGAATCTCGGGCACCACCCATAATTCCTGATACCGGTCTGTCTTTTCCGCTACAAGATCTGATATAGTACAGGTCACTCGCTCATTCAAGCGAGCAAAGTGGTGCTTGGTCAAATATTCTTAGACTTACACGGCAGGATAAGACCACACATTGTCATGCAATAACTGCCTTAATGCTCACATAACAGGATAGTTCTGCCAAGCTTCTTGATGAAAACATTTCAAACTTGAGCTTTTCTCTCATTCAAAAAGTCCCTCTACAGAGAGCACAACACGATAGTTGCAAAACATAGATATTCAGACATTGGCTTAATTTCCAATTTGAGAAATAGATGCAGCATTTTAAACAAAAAAACAAAACCATTTCTTGGGCATCGGGAATATACACCCAGTGACGTGCCCGATTTGTAAAAAATTCCTCAAAGGAATTTTCACTAAATGAATGTGTGATTTAGTAGCTTAAGATAGTGGTTCTCAACCGGTGCTCCGTGTGAACACCTCAGGGGCTCCACGGCCGCTCGAGGAAAATACAAAAAACAAATTCGAAAAAATTATTTTAAATATTTTTGAATAATAATAAATCAGTAAGTTTGATGAACAAATTTTAAAAAAGTGCTCCTCGAGTCAAAAAGGTTGAGAACGGCTTTCTTAAGGAGTTAATGATTTATTAACATGTATTGTAGTTTTTCTAGTTGTGTTCTAATTATGTGGATCTTTTTTTATTCGTAGAGCTCTGTAGATAGTATGATCACAACATTGGATCCTGGGATGAAAGAAATCATTTGTAAGCATATAAACGAAACTAATAATACTACTTTACCACATACCATCTTTGTTATATATAGTCATATTAAGTCATAGAATCATATAATTTCAAACCAGTGGAGTTAGGTGGGAAATGAGGGCACTTTCTATTGGCCACCTCAGGCTCGGTAGGTAAAGAACTTGTTTCTGATGTTCTTGCCCAGATTTGAACCTGTGGATCTTGACGGTAGTCTTCATAGTGGAAGATGAGTTTCTTACTATGCCACTCGGGCACAAAACTAATATACTGGTGCATCACGGAAAACAAAAAATTTTGAAAATGTACATTATTCCATTTATAAGAGGTAATTCAATTATTATCACAAAATTAATACATCATATTGTAGCCATTCATTTACAAAAAAAATCACTCAAATGATGACTGTATGGGTAGTTATGCAGTCTATAAAAAAAAACAGACAAAAATTGGAGTCGGGATGGGGAATAGGCGAAGCATCGATGTGTGTGGGTTGTGAATTGGAATGAGGAGGAAAGATGAGAAAATATTACATTTGCGAAATGAAACTCAAAATACTGTATTCTTCCTCATTAGCTGGCACGCCACCAGATTTTATGAATGTTGGGTCTGGTCTGTTCCCAGCAGGCTGGAAAAAGCAAGAATAAGTATCTCAGTATGCATTTGGCCATCATTGCCACAGTGGTGGCCAGCTAAAGTTGGTTTTCTGTGGTTCCCAACTTTGAGGCACAAATGCGAGCTAATCTCCTTGTTAAAAAGTTTCGCCACAGAGAACAACAGGCCTACAACAATACAATTATTATATCATTACACTTCACTCATATATAGTTAGAAAAACTGATTGGGGATGTAAGCACTACGCATAACAAACATTACGCAGAAAAAACACACTGCGGTAGGTTCACAACACAAACATGCATATTCCAACATGTACCAATTCATTAGAAGTTCCGCAGAGGAATATGGACGAAGTGCATGTGTGGCTTACTAGTATGCATTCAGCCAATTCAATGGATTTGTATAATAAAGAATTATTTAAGAATTTTCCAGAAGCTGTGATTCAAATTTCCCAGCATGCTGGCTAATGCAGGGCCAGTGGAAGGCGTAGAGAAATTCATTGTCCACCCCAAAATTCTGATATTTTTTAAATATTGGGGGTTGAAATATTTTCTTTTATACCACATGCATCCATTTCAATACTGTTAAAGTTGTTTTATTTTTCTGACATTTATTTCTACTGAGATACTTCAATGGCTAATATTCATCTTTTGCATTGAAGATTCTGGTGGCGATATAAGCCTGGTTGTTGCATCGAGCAGCGAAGTTAAAATCTCTGCAGTTAGAGAAGCTTTCCAGTCTATTTTCGGCAAAGCGACAGTAGAAGGCGTGCCAGCACAGTCTACCAGCATCGCCCCTCAACCTGTTGGATTTTCTGCAGGCGTCAAAGCAGCCGAGGAGAGGATAAGCAGTCTCAGACAGCAAGGACTCATTCCTGATCAACATGTGGTTGTTGCCGTAGAAAATTTCTTGGCTGAATTGACCCCGGACAAGTGAGTTTAATGTGATATTTTCAGAGGAAACAACTTAATATAAGTCTTTCTAATCAATATAATGTGTCCCGGCCACTAGTACTTATGCTAGATCCCAGAGATTTTAAAGTGGGGTAGGTGGCATTAAAAAAATCATCAATTTCAGGGAGGGTTGAGGAGAAAAATCAGTTCATACATGTTCCAAATTGTTTCAGTGCTATTTAAATAGTCCTCTTGTATAACATGTCCTATGGATGTAATTTATATTTTCTCTCATTGTAGATGGTTTGATCTAGGCGTAGTTATGCTGTCGGATCCAGAAGCAGGTATAACATTGCAAGTTTACACCCAGTCGGTCCCAGTAGATTCACATTTTGCTATGCAAGCTAAAGAACAAACTCCTCCAGATTATCCGCTCGGTTGGTCTGGCTATGCTGTCACCATAGGACAAGTGATTGGCTCGGCAATGGGCGTGCACCACTCCATGTGGCACCAAGCACTGACCGGTGTTTCAAGAAGGGACATGATACTGCTTGCAGCGAAAACTCTTGCGGGAATGTACAAAAGTCAGTTGAAACGATAGTATGTGTGTATATGTATATTCATCATAGTTCGACTATGCAAAGACGATATGGATAATGCGATGTGTTGCATTTAAAGGAAATCGGTTAATATTTCTCGATTGTGATTGGACGAATGCAGATTGGTAATGACGAACAGATAGAAAGAGTGGGATGGCTCTCTCTCTTTTTTATAAATAGCAAAATATTTTAATCTGAGTGCAAGTATTTTTTGGTTTATGATTTTTTTTCCTTTTCTGTATTTTTTTAAGGTTGTCCATAAATTTAGCATGCTCATTTGAGCGAACAGATTCTACATGCAATATATAAGTGAAAAAAGTTAAATATGTTGTTTCGTTCTGTACACAGTAGCTGTCCAGATTCGCCCATTCTTGGGAAAATGCTTGAATATCTTGCAAAAATGTGAGGCTGGGTGAATGTGGTCATGTCCTGTACACAAGTAGCAACCCCCTGAGATACTGTGGGATTAGATATATTGTGTTGCGAACGCCATCCTTCTCCCTGTTATTTTGCTGAAGTGAAAAGGTCCTTATTGAATTATCTCATTGTACCACAGTCGGGTTATGATGCTGATCTAAACCATGCTTTTTCAACGGTGTGACAAGGTTCTACTGCATTGTGCTAGATGTGAAATTTCTGAACATTGTCTCAAGCTCAGAACATTTATAATCAAGATTTGGGTGCCATGAAGAATAAATTGAATGACACAGCTCGCTGGCAAAAAAAAACAAAAAAAAACCAAAATTCTCAGCTTTGTTTACTGTCAGTATTTTATTGAGAAAAGGTTTTCTCTTGCGATAGTGAATACCTGTACTGTAGAATCTTGATTAACCAAGTCCCTATTGAATATACTTAACCGTACATGCATCTCGTACATATTCTTCTACGGAATTTCAGTTTCTGTTGACTGAGGCATGCATAGCCAGAATAGGTTGGCTGATCACATAATCATTTCACTGTTGCAATGACGAGTTCCAGTAATGAGTGGAAGGTGAGCCGGTCTCCCATTTTCAAAAGTCTCAGCAATTGGGCCAACAGTGTTTGAAATTCAGGCAAAATATGTACAGGTGACGTATTCTGCTAAGTTGTTTCTTTTGAAGACATGTGGCAGCACTTGTACACATGAGATGCATTTCTCAGAAACAAACATATGAGGTACACAACACATACACAGCATCTTCTAGTGCGCAGCCAATTCGTTTAAAAATTCCTCAAAACAATATTTAAAAATTATGTGGTTTAGCAGTAGTAGTGACAAGTGAAATAGAGGTGCAGTGTTAGTGTGAAGAGAAATAGTCCCAATCAAAAGACTCTACAATAGCATAACATGCAGGGCTGGAAAAATAAAAAAAATAATGTAGCACCCTTTCTTAGGAGCCAAGCATAGTTTTTTCCCAGAAAAAGTCCTAAATAATGGATGAGGATTTTTTTGCTCAGCTAAAAGATACATGAAATCAATAGGCTTCCTATACCAAGGTGAACTTAGAAAAAAAAGTGTTGGTTTCTTCATTGATAAATTGAACCCAGGACCTCTTGCATACCAGGCAAATGCACCGACCGTTATACCACAGAGAGAGATGATTCATTTTTCCTTAAAACTCACGCTGTAGCACGACTTGCTGATTACACATTGCAGCCTCTTTTCTATAAAATACCTCATTCCTCTTATACAAATTAAGGATTCCAACCTGACATGCACCCGGAACAAAAACAGCTCGCCTTTGCTGATTCCAGTTTGTGCACTCAAATGAATAATGGTCTGATTTGGCATTTCTTGTTTGGCAGAAGACGCATGAATTGTTTCTATTATGATACCATCCACGGACCATATTTTGAGCATATATACCTTTGCCATTTTTACCTTTTAAGAAAATCTTTCGGTAGTAAGTGATGAAGCAGTTTTGTTTAGTTAGACTATAACATGCCCAATGAGAAGACATATGCAGGGTGATTAAAATTAAAGTTCCCACACTCTGAGTAGTTTTTCTCAAAAATTTTTTATCCGAATATAGCCAAATTTTTAGGATATCTTAATGAGACCGTGGAAGAGAGATTTATGAAATTTGAAAAAAAAAGAGTTAAATTTTCGACCTCCGGGTGAAAATTTGACGTTTTTTTTGGTGAATTTTCCTTTTTCCTAAGGACTGTATAGCGTATATATCGAGTTTCAATGAAATACGTTCTCCAGAACGGGTGTTATATAGTTGGAGTAATGTCAGTATACTGAAACTACTCAGACCTGCATAGCGCCCGTTCTGGTAGACGTATTCCATTGAAACTTGGTATATACGCTATATGGACTGTGGGAAAATATAAAATGCAATAAAAAAGTTCATTTTTTTTGCCCGGTGGTCAAAAATTGAACTATTTTTTTATTTCATAAACTCTCTCTCATGGGTCTCATTAAGATATCCAAAAAATTTGGCTGTATTCAGATGAGCATTTTTTGAAAAAAAAAGCTACAGAGAGTACATTTAATTATATTTTGCCATTTTGCAACAGAAGGCAATGATCTTCGATTAAAAACTGGATGGCGAGGAATTGCTTGGGACAAAACAAGATTCGCTCGATAAGTTTTAGAAGCGACATGGGATCATATAGCTGTATAAGTATGGGAAAAAGCTATAAGACAAAATAAATTCACCCATGATTGGCAGGCTAGTATTATTTTTCATATTTTTAATATTGTCTCTATTCAGGTTCTCTACGTCCAAAGTGGACTGTGAGCATCCCCTTCTGGTTAAACCAGATTCTATTGTACTTATATGTAATGAATGCTTCGTTTATGACTTCAAAACTGTCTTGTGGTGAAGTTACTGTTCATTTGTTTATTTTTTTAATGTTCAAATCACGCAAGATTTTAATAAATTGTAAGAGAGATGTCTGTTGTCAAAACCTTTTTTATCCTTTCGCAGATCAAAAAGTAATTAGCTGAGAATTCCCACTCATCTTGCATATGAAGAAATATTTAGAAGTGGAATGTTCTGGCCAATGATTTTTTGTGGATTGACATAGATGCAAGGGAAAGGGGTGGTTGTTGTTCTCACCTGTGAAGGAAACGGGTAATGATGGTGCAAGAGTTTTGCTTTAGACTGAAAGTATCAGAATCAGACATATTTGAAACATTGCAAGAGCCTTTTGGGAAAGTAATGAGCTGAACACGAATATATTACAATGGTATAAGATCAGTGGTTGTCAACTTCTCACTGTTCAAGGACCAACATAATGGTCAGCTGCAGTGTCGCAGGACGTACCAGGGACAACACGGATAAGCCACATCTGTAAAATTACCCAGAAAACTTGTAGATTTGTGCCTGCCAATATGGTGAAAAACTAACAATTTAGTCATTAAAAATTTTCCTTATGGGCTCTACTTTTCCATTAACTTATACATATCCATTGTTTTTCTGGTTCCAAGCTAGTAGATGCAATGCATCAAAAATTACTGTTTCTATTGCTAATTATTCCATTCAATTAGTCATTACATAGTTAAAATTTTACTGACAAAATTTTTTTTCTACATTATTCTGCAATTATTTGTAAATTTTACTTCCTATTTGGCAACCGGTGGGGGCCACACGGGTTGAATAGATGCTCAAGGAATCGATTCATGCCTCAATAGACTTCAAGAGAAGCTTTGTTTTACGGGTGGAAAGCGTGCCAAAAGCCAGTTGTGTGGATGGCATTGACTATCAGGGATAAACCCGTAATGGGGTCAAGATGGAATAGCTTTGCATGAACTAGACAGACTACCTGTAGATGTGAAAGGATGTGCACACACATTATTACCTGGTGCTCCTGTATGTCTTTGAGATTACATAGAACCAGACTTACAATGCATGTATATTTATTACTTGAGTTACCTTCTTGAAACAGAATATCAGTAATTTGGTTTGAGAAAGTGTTAGTCTGCTTTAATATGGAATGCCACTAACCTGCCATGTCGAAATTTATAGATGACTACTTCTGTTTTCGGCACAAGAAATCACTGCGTGGGTGTGGAACTCACTTGCTCGACAATGCAATATGAACTTGCCATCCCCATACAACGCATTTGTGCTCTTTGAAATTATTGGGGTCCGCATAGCCTATATATAGTCAGTTATAATTTCAAGGTGTCATTATGAGTTGGCGTCTGCTTTGAAAAAGTTTCGTCACAGTGAGCAGAACAGAAAATATGCATTCAGCTACAAAGGCCACAAAAAGACAACTTACCCAAACAGGTGGTGGAAAGAGATGGGGTAAAAATTCCAATAACAAATTTAGAGAGCAATATGTTTGTATGAGAAGACTGTGTGATATGCAAACATAGCTAATTACTATTGTAACATATGACATGAATGTCGCTCTCCACTTGTTAATACAAGTTGTATACTATTATACTTGTATACTATTGTAACTATAAATAATGAATGTGTGAATAGTCTGTTGATCAGGTCTGCTGTGGAAAATAATTATAAGAAGATCAATTTAATACACAGTAATTTTACCTAGTCACTGGCCCACACAAAATCACCTCATGGGTCGCACGCATCCCCATGTGCCAGCTGTTCGCCACCCTTGGCATAGACGGTTCAAAAATGGGATGAAATACTTGATTCGTGAGGCGCATCCATTAACATAGATCAAATTAATTATAAACAGAGCTAGCTTCATTTTACTAAAAAAATAGATCATAGATCTGTTATGGGGGTGGGTAAGGAAGAATGAAACTGAACAACCTGATTGGTAAAGATCTGAATCCACGCAAGTTGTTTTCAAATGTCAACATCACGTTTATTGTTTTAAACTTCTAAAAAAAAAGCATCTTAGCAAAAATAAATTCCTTAAATGCATCGGAAAAAATAAACATCAAAATTGACATATCGTATCCAAGAGAGTATGAGTTAGTTACATATAAGTCTCACAAGCTTTCTTTATGCAAATGTGATGAGTGATGCCAGAGGTTGGAACGGTGCTACAGATTAATTCACTGCGATTCTTTAAGTTAAAAAGAGAAAAGACTATCCAGAGACTATTCCCAATAAACTGTTCATCTAGGTCTTGCTCTTTAATATATTTCTGGTCATCACTAGAACTGAAGGAAGAATTGGGGGTTGGGGCTCCGGTGTTAGGTGGTTTCTGAGGATTGTACAAGGGCATTGCTTGAAAAAGGGACTACTTCGGAAACAACCTATTAATTTCAATGGTTTTTTTTTACTTCATGAGAAATAGAATTAGTTTAATTCCTTTTTATAAATTTTTTATTTTTCATATTACAAACACCAGATTTTCCTCAGAGCAGTAGCAAGTTCTGAATTATATTTTTATATGAATCAATGCCAACTATACATTAACATTACTTTTAATATCATTGTAATGAGGGTCGTGACATTCAATATTAAATTTGTCTCGAGAAGAGAGGATGTGTATTATTATTGGAGTGGAGACTTCACTCTCAGGTGATTTTGTTCCAGTAACACCATGTTCATTCAAAATAGGGCTATTACAATTTTTAAATGTTTTCTGTGGAAATTACGATATTTTAACATGTATAAGGAAACTCCGCCTCCCCCCTAATTTGGGCAAAAAGGGGGTTCCTTATATACGTTAAAATGCTGTAATTTCAACGTTCTTCCGAAAATTTTTCATTTCTAAATTGGTGTAAATCACAAGAGATGTGTTCTTAGCTGTTTCTATGTTGAAAGATTGAAAAGAAAAGTTGCTCAGACTCCAAAGTAATGATCTTTTTGCTCTTATAAGAAATCAACTTTTTTTTTCTCTCCCTATGTATGAAATCAATGCAAATTGTGTGTTTCATTTCGTGAGAATATGTTTGGAAGATGTGCTGGCGCTGTGACATATACATTATTTCTCTAGAAATAAAGCTGTTTTATTGTACATGTATTTAATACTTGTTTTCATCTTCTGTCCTTTAAATGGTTTACATCTTTGTTGCGTGATGCAGTTGGTCTTGTTTGGATGGGTCTGCTACTAGTTAATTTAAATCAAGTAAAATTCCAGACGATCACTGATTACTAGGGCTCAGATTTTTTTTACAAATCATGATTTTTTTTCATTTTTGCGGCATTGGTCGTATTTCAAGTTTTTTTTTTTTTAGCAATTTGTCATATTTTAGGAATCTTCAAACAATTGATCACATTTTTCAGTCGCTGGTAGTAAGGGAATGGCTTGGGGATGCCATTAGACAATAGAAAATGTGATTTCTGTCCATCGGGTTTGTGGTTTCTGTTTATTTTCTATTGCTGGAGACCAAGACCAGTTCCTCTTTATGATCTGCCAGAGGAACTAAGGTCCAGTCTTTATAGGGTTTTTTGTTGGAGACCAAGACCAGTTGCTCCATATGATCCATCATTGGTGCAGGAGCAACTAAACTCGTCTTTATAGTGTTGGCGAGAGCAGCTTCCCTCAGCCTGGGTTAAGCCTCCTAGGAGGAGGGACTTACGAACCCCAAAGTTTGATCCCTGAAGGCAATCCTGTCGACTTGCTCGATTCAGAAGACAGGTGGCAGCACTTCATAAAATGCATAGCAGGAATTCCACAGATACAAAATGTTAGGTACACAACATATACGCACAGGACATTCTGACATTCATCAATTTGTTACAAGTTTTTTAGATGAAACCTTACGAGATGCATGTGTGATTTAGTAGCAGGCCCCCATCCATGTAAAACTCCAAAGCTGGGATTACACTTTAAAAGTTTGATAAAAGATCTTTTGAAAATTTTGAAAAAAAAACCCAATAAGCCTATATATTGATTGAATTTTCTCGAATGTGAGCAGGTTGCATTTTCAAGTTTTATAAAAGGTCGTCTATCAATTTCTTACAGTTTAATCCCGGCTTACCAGTGTTTAAAGCTTTATGTTTTGATGTAAAAAAAAATCATTTTTATATGGTCTCCACCTGTACTTCAATCTTCCAGTTAGAAAGTTGTTGCTCTGTCTCTCCCATGGCCAAGTCAATATTCACTGAGATATTTGAATTTTAAAAAATCGCTGAAAAGGTGAGGAATGTAATTTGTGTGTAATGTTTTTGGTTAAGTAGTAATACCAGTAACAAGAATAGTTTCAGTACTGATGGCACAATTTCGTTTTTCAAAATATGTTAGAAGTTCCAGCACAAAAAGCAACGCTACTATTAAGTTAAAACTTAGCGAGGCAATTACAGCTATTTAACTGTACATGCACCTTGTGAAATCTGTGGAACTTCTAACAAATTGATACAAACTGGAATATGTGTGGTTTCTAAATAACGTGCTCATGCTGTCAGAGTTGTGCTTGTTCTGTGTTCTTGACGCCTGTCTTCCATATTTTCAGTTTAGCGAGACTACTATTACTAAACCGTACATGCACCTTGTCCATATTACTTGGTGAAATTTCTAATGAAGTATCACGTGTCAGAATGTATATGTATGTTTTGTGAACCTAATTTGAAGTTTCTTTGTGTGTGGCATTTGCTATAGTGCTGCCATCTATTTTTCAAACTATGAGTGAAGTGTGATGACTGAAGACGTTTCCAGACGTACATTTTTCTTCCCATTGAGCAACCGAGAGTTAAGATTTTGTAATCAATCAAGTGGGAACCTTGGTCAATGTGATAATTTCTATCCTTGTCATCCAAGGAGATCGGCTGTGCATAACATGCAAGGTCATAGTTTTCCACCATCAGAGGAGGATTATGGTTCTGCGCCCTTCTCACATTCTGGTCTTATTTTCTTTACCACTCCTCTCGAATTTGTCTTTCTGGGCTATAGCTCACTAAATCACTCACGTCCGTGCATGCATTCTTTTAGTCATTCACTGACATGATCTTTTGCTTTCTAGATCAGTGTTTCTCAGACTGCCCGGCAGCGACATCATTCATACCAAGCCACGAGTGACTGGGCCCATTTCCTTCTCTCCCCCCCCCCCCACCATTTATTTTCTGTTAGTCGTGTTTTGACCAGGCTTTCCACTTACAAAAACAACTGAAACCGGACTGCTGGCTACCAAAGATTGAGAACCACTTCTCCAGATCACTCTTTTAGTCACACATTTACAAACTCTTTTGGCCATTCACTAATCTAATCTCTTGCTCTTTAGGACAGTTTTAATCACTAACATGCTTGCAAATGTTGGATGGATCTCCAGGCGTGTTCAACCTTCGCTCTGATACTTATGTCAGGGGAAGCGGGCATGTCTGAAAGTAAAGTTACCATAGGTGGAGATGTTACCATATATATATAGTGTGAGGCATGCTCATAATAATATCTGTCACGTACACATATATGAATAATATCCCCTCACACACACATCTTTTATCGTGGGGTTGCATTGCCCCCAGATCCGTTCCCAGAACTTTCGTTAGGAGGGGGGGGGGAGGGGGAATAAAGTGATAGAATATAATAGATTTGGCCATATTTCCCATTTTTTCTGTCATTTTCCAACACATTTTGTGGGGAGTGACCACCAAAGTCTCCCTCCCTCTCACTACGGCCCTGATTGCCCCTTCCCCTATATCTCTGCTCACTCCAAAAAGGCTCAATCAAAGGTAAAATAAATTAAAGATAAAAACCTTGACCTTCCCCTCCACCCTGCATCCCCTGGACTACGATCTTTGGCAACTCCTCCAATATAGACTGCATGGACCCTTCTTGAATTTATAGCATGAAAAAAAGAAAAGAAAAGATAACTGTCTCAAGGGGTCCTTGTAAGCTTCAACCTTGCAGGAGCCATGAAAAAAAAGGCATAAAAGAATTTGTCGGTAAACTTAAGATTGATTCTAATGATTCTAAATGATTTTGAGGCCTGGTCTGACTCGAGTGGGTAGGCCTTTGAAAAATTAAAACAAAGCATGGGGGCACCCACATCCTGGAGCACCTAGGCTGGGATCTTGTCTTTTCTATTGTGGATTAATAGCATGAGGAAACAAAAAATGCTGGTAATTTTCCAAGAGACCTGTCAGCCCCTCCACCCTTGTAGGAGCCTTAAAGGCAAGTGAAAAATTTTGCCCCGCAAAAAAAAGCACGTGAGATACTCCCCCTCCCCAACTATATGAGATTATTTCAAAATTAATGAATGCCATAATTTCAGCATTAATGAAAGATAATTCCAGAATGATGAAAGTGATAATTCCAAAATTAATGAAAGAAACAAATCCAGAATTGATGAAAGCAATTATTCCAGAAGTAATGAAAAAATAATTAATAAAGAGGAAATAATTCCAGAATTATAAAGAAAGAAAATTCAAGAATTAATGAAGGAAAATTTTCAAGAATTGATGAAAACTTTTTCAGCATTAACGAAAGAAATTATTCCAGTATTAATGAAAAATAAATAATGAAATTTTTTTCATTATTAGATGCGAGTTCACTATACTTTTTTTCGTGGGCGGAGAGGACATTGCCCCCCCAGCATCAAAGGTGAAGTCGACTGATCTAATGCATATATGTATAGACGAATCGACATCATCATCATCTTGCCCCCCAGACTTCCAAGTCTATCTCCCCCTATGCTTTTTTTTTAATCTTTAAAACCTATAATCAAAGCTGTATAAAGATCGAGCCGCTTTGCCTATAATATTTTAGAGACCAAACTATACATTTCTATGGGCAAACGAACTTTGTTTTCACCGAGTCACGTGATTTCCTTGCATTTGATGTCGCTTTCGTCGCGGCGTCTGGATGTTTACTCCAGAAATATAATCTCTATGGATTTTTGTTTTTGGCGGGATGGCCCCCACATCCTGAAGCAGGGCCCCTAGGCTGGGATCTTTTGAGGGCCCCCCGACCACACTTTCACGGGCCCTTTTATGATGAATTTATGGTGTGAAAAAGCAAAAAAATGGTGAAAATCATCCCGGAGTCTTGGCGGGGGGGGGGGGGGCATTCTTGGCGGTTATGTCAAATATTGCAATGCTTTTTTTTCCAGTTGCCGGAAGAGTTAGTTACATCCATGATATAGCTTGTATCAGCAATATCATCAGGAACATTCCACGAGAGCCCGTCTATTAATTCAACAATAAGCTTGCCGCCATGTCTATCGATATCAAAGCTGTATTAAAGATCTTGAGCCGCTTTGATCAGAGTTGCCAGGTCCTTCAAAAATTTGCAGCCAAAATCCTCTTCAAAAGTAGCTAAAAAGTAGCCCAAAATATTTGAACTTGCGCTGCCATCTATGAAGTAACAAGCGAGCTACAGTTTGACGATATTCCAGTCTGCAAAGGTATGGTTTATAGCTTTTCTTGTTATATCCAACCCCCCCCCCCCCTTTTACGTAAAAATATGGGTTTTTTTTTACCGAATAAATCGACTTCTTTGAAAAGTTGCGAAAGTCAGGGCTACACATTCTCCCTCCTGGAAAAACGGCCCAGAGATGGCCTGGAGTGGAGGACGTCTTAAAAGCATCATGGGCCCCGGGCAAATTGATTTTGCTCAGCCCTCTATCCAGACTGCAAATGCCTACTTACCAATTCCCATGCTTAATCTCGCAAATCTTAACCATATCTCATTCCCCCCCCCCTCCGCTATTCATTCAAGGCCTCCGTGACGTGCCCGGGTTGGCCAGTGCGTCAAGACGACACTGCCTCAAATTGTGCATAGGTGCCTACGAAATTTGGTACAATGATTTTAAAAATTAGGCATGGGCTTTAAATCCCAGACCAGATTTTTCACGGTCTAGTAAACAAAAAATTTAAGAAAAGGGTTCTCTTCTGGGTTCGTTTTAAGAGCATCCTGGGCCCCGAGAGCCAAGTGATTTTTCTGATTCCCTACATGGAAAATCCCCGAAAAATACAACCACCTCTCGTTTTTCTGAGGCCCCTCTTCTCTTGAGGCTCCCGGGCCATGCCCTGGTGGGCCCATGCATTAAGACAGAACTGGTTCCTGGGCTTGAGCCCTGCCAGCTCCACGCTTACGGAGGCTACGGTTTCTTTCACAGGCTTCTGTGGTCTAGATACTGTGTTTCACAACCGTCGGGTCAGAGCAACACCTTCTATAGCAGAAGGTCTCAGTGCGAAGCTCGTGACGTCACTCACGTCTCCCATTTCCCTTATAGTCATTGGATATACAACATACTACTTCCCTTATACTACATATTGGATATATGATAACCGACCGGCCGCGGTATCATAAAGGTTGAAAACCACTATCTAGAGCCTAGGACAGTTCCCAAGTTTTTGTTTCACGGTGCCTTCAATTATTGGGTGGTAAAGGCATTATGGTTGAAAGTTCTGGCTTTCCATAGTTGGGTGAGATGCCCCCCCCCCATACCTTCTGCCTTGTCAGGAAGAAAACACAACATGAGGTGGGGACTGAAGTGAAAAGAAAAACTTCTTTGCTCGCAAGCAAAGAAAAATAAAGAAAAATAGGGAGAACACAATTTTGGAAAAACCGCCACCCGCCAAAGCCAAAAATTTCCCGCCGAACCGTTTTCAAACCAGCCCAATTTGGCGGGAAAACCGCCAATCTGGCTTTGATTGACATGACATAAATTTCACGCCGGCAAAAACAAGAAAACCTACACCATACATGTGCTGCTTTCTATTTTTAAAAGAAACTAATTGACAGTTTGTCGTTTGTTTTTTGAACGAGTGATGGCAGCACAAATACCATTTTCTCCATCGAGCTCGATGATTTTCTCTGTTTGTGATCCCACTGAGCTATAAGTATACTTTTACTTATAGCTCAGTGTGTGATCCATACATCAAGTTCTTAAATTTTTCGATAGATAGCAGCAATAACTACAATATTTCTGCAACAAGAACTGACCATATTTTCCCGAAAGTATTTTGGGATTTCAGATACGGGAAAACACTAGAGCAATTGTCGATTACCACCAGAAATGACTCCAAGGCTGAACAAAACCACTTTAAGACGGAAATTATGACAGAAATCTGTCGGATTTGACACACGAATTTCCATTCATTTTCTGTGGAAATTTACTCTATCCGAGTGGCAACAAGGCCGAAACATCGTCTGCTACGAAAACGAAACCCCCAATTTCGTTTGTGACTTTTCATATTCATAAGAATATTGCTGACAGCTCCTGAGTGATGTTTTGTTCATCAGTAAGTCTGCATCTGAATTAATTAATTGATCGATTAATTAATTTGCAAATTAGTCGGTGAGTTTGATCACTCGTGGGCGTGATTTTGATCATTCTTCAGTTTCTTGCAACAGCCACAAAATGTTGAACAGTGACATACAGTTCTGTGACGATGAGGTTTTCCCACCAATGGAATCATTCAACGAACTGACAACTCCCTTGCCAAGTTATGGAATCAGCTTACCTTTGAAAGGATTTTCACATGGACAGTTTGTATATATATTTACATCATATATATAATTTGATATAACTTTTTTCCCCTCATATAAAATGATGGAATTTTAGTACAATATTGCACATTATAATTGTATATATGTTCCTTGAAAAATTTCAATGCAGCGAAAATCCTAAAAAACAATATACCCTCTACAATAGTTTCCAAAACATCATCACCCTCTCCCCCACAATTGAAGCGAACCCATAGGATCCTTATGTAAAACCCCACAGTTTCTATCACCTTCCTCCCCCGGACCATTCCCATTGTTCCCGAGAGGCAACGTCATTCATTCACTTTGGGAAACACTGCTCTACAAATATAATATTGCCTACATACAGAAGTAGTTTTGGATTATACCTCCCCCCCCCCTCCCTGCCATTCTAATTTTTCTTGAAAACTCATTCCTCGAATCCGCTACTTTGTGCTATAACCTGTTTGGTGCCAAGTCATGCAAATATACTTGCATATCTGTCACCCAATAAGCCTGCCGCCATGTATAAGTGCTTGCAGCCACTGACATGGCCGCTGCGGTGTTTCAGGGTCATATTTATGGACATGCATCGCAAGCACCTGAGTTTGAACCCCACTGTTGGCTTTCTGTGGGGTTCAAACCCAGGTGCTCGCGATGCATGTCCATCGATGGGGGGGGGGGGGGAGAGAAGATCATATGAAAATTTTGATTTTTATACACTGTATTTTCACTCTAGAAACTGGTACAGAGTGATTCCTGAACATATTGTGAGCATTTTATAAACTGGAACCATACCTTTAAGACAAACGGTTGATGAGATAAAAACTGCATTGGGACTTACAGGTCACTCTGTACACACACACACAACACTTTCAGGCATGTACCAATTTTTTTATGAACTCTGCAGAGAAAGTTGTGCGAGATGTATGTACGGTAAAGTAGTAGTAGGTTCGACTTACTTTCCCACCGGGTCCAAGTGCAAGACTTCCTTCAGCATCATTCAAATTTTGAATTGTTTTCTTGATGCATGAAGTTTTTTGATACATGATTCTGATTAAATGTTGTTTTTCTACTTTGCAGATCTTCTTTTCCTGCTAGAAGAAACCAGAATATATTTTTCACAAAGCCAGATCATACTTCAAGTTTGAATATATTCAATTCCAATGCCATGTAAGATCTAATTTAATTTGAATCATGCGCTTTGAGATTTCATGATATACCTCCTTGTGGTAACATGCATCACAAGATATTTTATCCCTAATAGAACTGCAGTTTCAAATTTAACCAAATTTGAATCTTGATGAACTCATCAGTTATATTGTGCTGTTTCTAAATGTCCCAACATATTTGATATAATGATGGGTTTGATAAATGAGGACTCATAATTTTTCATCAAACAAGAACTTCAAACAACCCATCAAACAATCATTGAATCATCTCGGACATCACCAATATCAGACTGTTTTAGAGAAAGATCATTCTCATAATTAAAAAGGATAAAACCATCAGTTCCCTCAAGTCTTACAGAAAAAACTGTTATGTGTTCCAACATATTTTATATAATGATGGGTTTGATAAACGAGGACTCATTATTTTTCATCAAACAAGAACTTTGACTTTTTTCAGCTGTTTCAAGGGACTTTACTGTATATTCCAGGGGGTTCTAACCTTTTTCAGTCAAGACCCAAAATCAACAACAAGATAAGCTTCACGACCCATGGGACTGTTTGTTTTTCGAAATTAGTGAAACCAGTGATGCACAATACGTGGATTTATAATAGAACTAAGTGAATTTGTATGACTCATCTGGGAAGCTTCTACAAATCAAGTTGGGTCGTGACCCATAACTCAAGAATTCCTGGCTGTAAATGGATTTGTGTGTGACCCTTCTTGAGAAACCCCCTGCAAATGAAGTTTGGGTCATGACACAAAGCTCAAGAATAAGAGGATTACAGGCTAGATGGGTGCTACACCACCCTAGGTCAAATTGATGAGTCCACCTCCTCAAAGTGCATAGTAACATGGTGGTAAGATGCTCGTCTACCACCAGAGCTTGAGGTGGCCACCGATAGACAGTGCCTTTATTTCCAATCCATCTCATTAATGGCAGTAAATTGCAATATATCGATATGGCCAGAGTTGGTGTTTGGTGAAGTAGTAGTCTACGTCATCGCAGTGCCCTGGTAACTTGACTTTACTTTAGTCCTGGAAGAGTGTGTGTGAAGGCACCTCTCCCAGACGAAGTGGACTCGTCCAAGGTTAAAGTGCTGGTCGGTCTCCTCAGCCAGCCAGTGGTGATGGTGTATTGAGAGCCATGACAAAAGCTGATGAGAGATATTAAGAGGGTGTGGCACCCACCCGAACTCGCCTCGATGGTAAACAGATTCAGGGATGTATTTCCCATTTTGCCCTGCAAGATTTGTACTGGGTAGGATTGCAGCATTGATTCATCAAAAAGCCTGTATACCCCATAAGTACTTACTTCATTGACAATTTTTGCATCAAACTATTGATTATGTATTGTTTGAATATTAAGCCGATGAGTTGAAATTAAAATGTTTCATAATATATAGGGACTACCATAAGTCGGCTTGACAAATCAGAAAATTTTATGTCGTTAGACTTCAATTTAGAAATTTACTCCAATTTATCAATCCCATCTAGAAAATTTTAGGTGCCAATACTGATTTTCTAGTCGCCATGGTACCTGGGATTTGTCCAGCCCTGCCATAAGTTACCATCAATTATTGCACACACCGTACAGTCGAACCTTGTTAACACAAACTCATCACTTTATACAAATATTTGCTTAATACAAAATAAATATTTTCTTATGCATAATCAATTCATTAATGTATATTTTTCATATTTATCCATATAGATCCTCCCAACCAGTGATGCAGAGCCAAAAGAATTCTTTTTCATATGAACGGTCAGTTAGTCCGATAGTTACAGAGCCCTCTAGCGAGTAAGAAACAAATTTTTTTTATAAATTATTCATTTCTTTTTGAATTGATTTATGCAATGTGTACATATAATGGAACTGGTTCTAAATGCTTCATTAAAACAAAATAATAAAAAAAGGTCACAATGTAATTTTACACAGGCTGACAGATTCCATCTTTATTTAATTGAAGAAATTTAACTTTTTCCTCAAGTAACAAGTTTATTGGTTCCTGAAAGTTACTCGTCATAGAAAAACTTGTCTCAAAGGAAATTTTCTCCATCTATGCTATGAAGAAATCTATAAATCGCTGAAAAAGTGTCTTCAGGGGCAGCTTTTTTTGGGCTGTGCGGCCACTGTAGAAAGAGCGCCAAATCAGAGTTTACGAGCAAAAATGTTTTGTCGACCAAAAAAAAAAAATAGTGGTTGGGACAGCTAAAAACAGGCCTCTCAAGGGAGAGAGATTTTCCCCTCCAGCCACTTCTGAGTGTCCTAGCTTTCACGCATAGGACCCCCTTGCTTACATAAAAGTCAGAAGAAATCAAGACACATGGTGGTCAATTTGAGAAATAATGAATGATAATATGAAAAGAATGACATGGCCCACTTTCCACATGTGCAACAAGTTCATTTCCCTAGGACTCCATGTTCTAAGGGGCTCCCCAAATTTATAATGGTAGTATATATTTCACTCATATTTTTATAAATTTCACTTGGTAAAATTTTAGAAAATAAAAAATCACAATATACTATTCCAAAGTGTCCATTATATACAAACCCTATTATATAAATATCAATTTTAATACAGTAAACCCGTCTTCAATGGAATTGCAAGGGACCAAGATTTTTTTCCATTGAGTTTCCGCTTAATAAAGGTTCAAGTGATATAATATGTAAAATGATGTAACGACCCCATGTGTGATTGAAATAAAAGAAAAATAAATTAATTCAAGATAAAGTAAACAATTTAAAAATATATCTTATAAATAACTAATTAGTCTATAATTACTAAACACCATATTTAGGTTTCGATAGCATTTATATAAAATTCCGACCTACACTGTTTTTATTCTAAAATAACAGTATGTACATCCTTTTTTTTTTTTTTAACTACCTCAACAATTTTCAATTAGGGTGTCGTGTCAGATTCAGTTTGTACATTGTCATCTATGTTTATGCAATCAGGGCCATAACTAGGAATTTTGTGAGGGAAAGAGAGCAACATGATTTCGCCGTCCCCTACCACTAAAATTTGATTTTCTGACAGCGCTTTTGTTTGCATCTGAATTTTGCTGTCAGGTGCAATTGCCCCTCTCTGATTAATTCTGGCCCTGGTCAGCCTTGTGATCACGGAATGCACACAATTTTGTAAGTCTTGCGTATTATTCGTAAATTCAACCCTTACACTTTCTCCCGTGGAAAGGCCTGCTTTTCCAAAAAATTTTGTCAGTTTCAGCAAGCAACTGCTTTACTACACATGGAGCCTTCATTTCCCACCCAACTCCACTGGTTGGAAATTACGGTATGGTGATATATATGACGAGTTGGTGTGCTGTGAAGTAGTAGGTTCCCACTTAATACAGGTTGTGTTAAAGACAGGTTTTACTGTATTATACCAGTCAGTAATAGACTTTACACAGCATGTACAATGCACCTATTACAATATTAACTCCACAACAAAAATATGTTTCACTACATCACAGTCTTTTGTTTGATTCCTCAATTTCACATCTTTTCAACCGTAAAATGATTTATGAAATGCTGATAAGAAAGTTTGCATGTTTGATCAACATGAAATCCTCTGATCTTCATGAAGATCCTGTACAATGCAAAACTTTATGCATCTGATCTTGCAAATACTTTTTCAGCTGAACTACAACAATTTTTATCCTTTGTTCAAGTTTGCGATACAATGCCATAAATGTTGAATAACGCTGAAGGTTTAGAAGAGACATTTCCAAATGTTGAGACAGCATTGAATTATCTTTGACATCACCAATATCACTGTTTTAGAGAAAGATCGTTCTCCTAATTCAAAAGGATAAAACCATCAGTTCCCTCAAGTCTTACAGAAAAAACTGTTATGTGTTCCAACATATTTTATATAATGATGGGTTTGATAAACGAGAACTCATCATTTTTCATCAAACAAGAACTTTGACTTTTTTCAGCTGTTACCAGGGCTGCTAACCTTTTTCAGCCATAACCCAAAACCAACAAGATAAGCTTCGCGACCCATGGGACTATTTGTTTTTCGAAATTAGTGAAACTAGTGATGCAATAAGTGAATCTATAATAGGACTAAGTGAAATTGTATGACTCATCTAGTTAGGTCATGACCCATAACTCAAGAATTCCTAGCTGTAAGTGGATTCGTGTGAGTGACCTTTGTCGGGAAACAATCTCCCTGCAAATCAAATTTGGGTCATGACACATAGCTCAAAAATAAGGGGGGGGGGTTGTGGCTAGATGGGTGCTACACCATCCTAGGTCAAATCGGCTAGGCTACCTCCTCGAAGTGCCCGAGTGGCGTAGTGGTAAGAGGCTCGTCTCTACTACCATGAATGTTGCTGTCATGGCACTAGCTTCAAACCTGAGGGAGGATATAGACAAGGTATTTTCCCTAATGAGCTTGAGGCAACCACAGATAGACAGCGCCTTCATTTCCAATCCATCTATTTAATGGCAATAAATTGTAATATAGCGATATGGCTATAGTTGATGTTTTATGAAGTAGTAGTCTACCTCCTCACAGTGTCCCTGGTAACTTGACTTTAACATTAGTCTTGGGTGAGTGTGTGTGAAGATGCCACGCCCAGATGGTGAAGTGGACTAGCTTTAATGTATCAAAAATTACATTTTGATGACATTATCAATGATTTTGCTCATATGAGAGTGCGAAAAAAGCATTTATACATCTATCATTTATTGTTTTTTGATTTTTAAAATAGTGCGTATCCTTTTGTTGATGTGCTAACAAACAACATGTACTTTATTTGCTGACGTACAAAACCTCTTCAACCCCTTTGAGGGAATATGAGATTATGAGGAGTTTTGACACTTGTTTAGCCTTCGAATGTTACTGATCTATAACTTTTTAAAAAACGTTTGCATTTATACATCTATATTATTATTGTGAAATTTCAACAATAAGTATAATTACTTTTGTGTTTGATTTTTTTTCTCAGGCCAACATCTCCCAAGTTCCCTACTACTATTGAATCAATAAAGGTAATTTTTTTACAATTATTATTTCATGCTTTGTTGACAAGGACATAATTTATTATTTCATGTTTCAAATAAGCATAAAATTAAACCTACTATACATCATTTAGTTTGCTTCAAATGATTCTGAATTATGCAGGCAAGGGGCATAAAATATTTTATAACAAGCACGATAGCTTCTAAATATTAAGTTGCTATAATTGAAGCCAACATAGAAAAGTTTTTTTTGTGTTGTAGAAAGTTGGTACATACTTTTTGTTATGCAATTAATTAGTACATGTTCTGTCTAGCATTGCTTCAGAAGGAATGAAAAAGAGGACAGATCAAGTTCTGATCTTGCAGTGTTCAAGAATGATATTCTTTGCAAAGGCTGGCAATCATTTCATTCAATCCCACCCCCAGATCAACTGAGGAGGAGGAAACCAAGAAGGCAAGTTGCTTGGGCAAGGTCACTTGGGAAAGATGTAGAAGATCATATTCATCTTGTCAAAAAGAAAAACGCAGAGCTGCTAAAGTAAGAAAAGTTTAAAATCAAAATGGAATCTTTTTCAAAAAATTGATTGACTAACACACCCAAACTTGGATAATTCCCTTTCCCGCACTTTTTCTTATACAAATACAACGCCACAACAGGCAAAATGCCCAACTAGGTGGCTGATAAAAAGATGCCCATAAAGATATGGATGTCATATATGTCAAAAATACAGCAACCCAATTAAAAATGCAATTAACACAAATTATAAACAATATATACACGTGATAAAATATTATACAATGGCCATAAAGAATAATTATGGTCGCCTTATTCTAAGAATGGATAGCTTCTCGATTTACCCCAACATGTTTATCGTATTTCTTTTTAAACGTGTCAATTGTGTTACAATTTACTACCTCTGGGGGTAAGCTATTTCATTTATTAACAACCCTATTAGAGAAAAATTCCCTGCGACACCATAACCTTGCATTGTCCCTCACCAATCGATACTGGTGTCCCCTTGTAAAAGCAGTCGATTGGCAGTGTACTAAAAGTTCATGGTCCATCCTATCCATCCCATTGAAAATTTTGAACATTTCTTCGATCATATCTCCTCGACACCTGCGTTCATCCAATGTAAACATATTCAAAAAATGAAGTCTCTTTTCATAACTCAAGCCCTGTGTGCCAATAAGGACACGCGTAGCTCTTCTCTGCACCCCTTCAACCAAGTCTATGTCCCTCTGTAGGTATGGTCTCCAAAACCTTACAGCATACTCCAGTCCAGGACGAACTAAGCCTCGAAAAAGCGGAAGAATGACTTTAGGAGAACGCGAAGAGACCTTTTTGAAAATGAGACCAAGCATTCTATTCTGTTTTTTGACCACTGCTGAACAATGTTCAGAAAACCTAAGTCGCTCGTCAATGAGAATTCCCAAATCGGTGACCCTAGTTGCATCCGGGATAGTGACACCATTCAACTCGTACGAGAACCGTGGGTTGTTCGAACCAAAATGAGCAACCATGCACTTATCAACGCTAAACGTCATGCCCCATTCATTTGCCCATGCTGCAATCCTATTTAAGTTGGTCTGGAGCAACTCCCTATCGCTTTCATTCCCGATTACCTCCATTAGCTTCACATCATCTGCAAATTTGCTAGTGATCCCATCGATACCCTGATCGAGTTTATCTATAAAAAGTGAAAAAAGTATGGGGCCAAGGACACTTCTTAAGATTAATTAATTCTTCCAGATTGTTCTGCAGTAGCACCGATTGTTATGCGTCTTGAGTCACAGATTTCAGCATATTCTGCTTTGGAACGTGTTGAAATTGGCAGGTGCTTATGAATTTATCCAAGAGTTGGTAAAACATCAGCTGCAGTAGAAAGACAAGAGCCAGTGTGTGGAATTGATAAAATTATTGCTTCTTGCTTAGAGCCACAACAAAAAAGTTCAGATTTTGTTGATTGTAATTTTTTTTAATGTAGGCCATGTTATACTCTGGAAAGATGTAAATAAACCATGGAACAAAGAAAAGAATGATTGAAGTTAGCTAGAAATTTTGAGAAAAGACATTTTGCAAATAAAATATTTCAATCAAACTTCAAATTATCCAAAACATTAAGAAAAAAAATGAATTAAACAGGTAATTTCAACATTGAATGGAATAGAAAATCACAAGAATCCATTCACAAATGTGACAGTCTTTCATAATCTTTTTGGCTGGCTCCTTAGAAATGGATGTGTCCTCTAGCACACATTATTGTTCTTCCAACACAAGATAAATGTTTCCATCTTCACAGCTCTAGCAATGACACTGATGGCATCAGTGATATTCATCCATTACTCTAAGATGTTTCCTGCATTTGCATCTACTTCGATCACCTGCACAATCATCATTGAGCGAAATGTACAAAAGAAATGATGATTGAGCACAATCATCATTGCTTATAGCGAGCCATAAATGCTTACACGATATATGATCAGGCAGATAAATGCTAGATGTTTAGTTGGAAGGCATATAGAGGATTTAAATGCGATGGTGTCCGGGGTCATATAACCAGTAATCCAAAGAACTTTGAATGGCATACCTTTACTGTCAAAGCACCTTCTGACTTCCAGCATTAAACAATATTTAAATCAATCCAGAAAAAGTTTTCACTCTTCTATTGTTCATAATTAATATTTTGTTCTGATACACAAATTATCAGTGCAAGCAGTGTTTTCCAGAAAACTGGGAAAGAGACCACAAATTTGAAATCTGCAAATATTGAGGGCCAACTGTGTATATGCTAAATTCTCAATAACCCATCCACTCTGTGTCTAAGTCTAAAAATATATCAGTTTTTGTTGTACATAAAAGTTGTTATTCTTTGTTTCAGCAGAATAATCACAGACATCCTGTGTCTCAATTTTGTATCGCTAGGACATAGCTAGTTCTAGGTGGCTGCAAGAATAGTCTATTAGATGCAGGTGTCATTCCTATCTGAATTCAGATACGTGAAATGACAGTTGTACTTAATAAATTGATAAAGTGAATTCCATACCAGCACTTCAGAGAGAAAAAAATAACGCTTATATCAGTCACAAATCAGCTCACGGAAATTCAGAATAATGATAGTGAAATAAATGAAACAGAAATACAAATAATAAAGTACATCCAATCACCACATTTTATTTATTCCACATCTTAAAATAATGTCAATATGATTAACATACTCAAACTACATGATTTGTTCTCATGGGGGATTCGCTGTCTGTAGCTTGGATAATAAAAGATAACAAGGTTTTTATTTCAGCTAATAAACTTTCATATTAATGCTTAAAAGACTAAGAACCAGATGATGTGACTGAAATTCATACATAAAATATATTTTTTCAGATTGCCACCAGAAATAGGATATATGATGAGCAATTTTCTACCAGTTTATGCTGAAGCACATAGGAATGATACACAAGAATCACAAAGGCAGATTAAAGTAAGTTTTAATTTCTATCTCATCAAAATTAAACATATTTCAATTGCTGATCTAGCCAGCTATGTTTGTAATAACCAAAAATAAAATACATAAACTAACATGTTATTCAGTCAAAGAGAGATCAGTAAATTTTTCCCTCTCAAAGGTACCTGAGTTGGGTGAAATACAGAAAATATCACATTGATCATGTTGGCGTAATACCCTGAATGACTTTTGCCACATAATCAGGAATGGCACAGTCTTATTTCACCTAAAAATGCATGAATTTTTACGCAGAAAGTTTTAACCCATCTGCATATGAAGAGAGCTCTATTGATAACACAACAAATTTTTGATCTTTTTAAAACTGGCTACTTAATATATTTACACTCACTTATGCATGTGTGAATCATTAATATTATGCAAGACATTCGATGGAAATGTATATAATTTTGCTATGGAACTGATTTGAAACACCAAATAGGATTTATGTCATTTCCAGTTGAATATAACATACTAAACAATGTTTACAAAAATACTTGCTCCAAATATGAGGATTATTCTGATTAATAAATAAGAATACTTAATATTAACTTTTTTACAGAACATTTTGGCACCAAGAAAGAGGGTCTTTCTCAACCCAGTTAATCCATTCTTCAAATCTGATTATGATGACAGTCCCTAACAAGAAAAAGTTTGATTCTTCTCTGCAAGATGATTTTTGAGACAATTTTCATTTAGGTTTTTAAATTATTCATATATGTAATTACTGCAGCTCAGGGTCAGTGAACTTCTTTTAAATGCAATACAATTTCACCCATACAGATCATTTATTATTAAAAAGAAAAACATCACAAAATACGATAAAACTGCTTTTAAAAAAAATGCTGTATCAAGATCTTACATAAAAAAAAAGAGAAGTATACATATGAAACCTATATCATTTTCCAATCATAAGGAATTCACTTTTATGAATATATAAAATACATTGAATACCAAAATACTGTATCTCATCATTATTCTCAATACGTATGATTTATCATAAAAAAAGTCACAACACAAATCAATTACTTAGAAAAAAAAGATTAAGATAAGGTTAAAAATTATACCTGAGGTTAGTAAAAAAATTAGGTTAGTAATAAGAAACTTGAACCATTACACATAATTCACATTTAGGAGAATAAAAAATATTAGATACCAAAATATACTGTATCTTGTATCAAAAACATAGAAATCATTGCTTCTCAAAAGTTACCATGTACCGTTTCTTTCGATTTGAGCTCAATTTTTTCCTGAAGCTCTTTTTCTAGATTGAAAAGTTCTTGCTTGGCTTCTTCTACTTTCAAACGAGCCAAGTTTTCATTCTGCCACAGAAATAATAATAATTTAGTTACAATGTTTCAATATAAGTGATTATAGGATTGTACTATTGCATTGGCCAAAAAGGATGAGCTGCATCATACATTTGGTTTATGTTATAGAAAATTTATATGTGATAGCAAGGAGAAATAAGTTGTTTTGTATCTCATTTTTTTTGAATGCATATATTTTATTGTTAAAAATATCATTAAAGAATTTTATAATTACCAAAAATATAAGTTTTGTGTACTGTATTTCATTCACTTTATTATTTTTTTTTTAGTACAGTTTTATAGGAAACACAAAATGATTTATAGTCAAACTTAGTTATAATGACATCGGAGATTCTGTGAAATTTTGTCATCATAACCAGTGTCATTACACACACACAAGCGGTCTACGTTTACAAAACCCTTTTAAACAAAAATATAAGTAAATGCAACAAAATGCTGTGTGTGTGTGTGTGCGCATGAAGTTATTTCACCATGACTATATTTGATCGTGGAAAAATATGGGGAATCGTGATGATGATTCCCCTTTCTACAGTAAGCCTGATGAAATGGGGAAAAAAATTAACATGAAATACGTGATACATGAGATAAATATTTGTCATCATATTCATTAAAACATAATTTATACATTATGAAAATTAACTTCATCTCAGATTAAAAAAAAAAAAACAGGAACTAAAGTAATCTTTTTGTTGGAGGAGGAGGGGAAAAAGACAGGACATTTACACATGAAAAAATACAGGAATTTCCTGCATGCGGGTTATGACAATAAGCAAGTTGGACTGTCAAACATGTATTAAAGTTTTTTCCCTTAGGTATGAATAGAAAAACATGTGAATACAATGAACTGCTTGGGATCAGCTCTGATTCTAGGGATTTTTTTTTCAAAAACACCATTGAAACAAAAACAGTGAAAAAAACATTTGTTGTTATATTAGAGGTGGTTGCGTTTTCACCCACATTATAAGAACAATTAACATTAATCTGTAAGGTATTAAAGGGTATAACCTTACATACTCTGTAAAGCAGTGTTTCCCAAAAAGTGGGCGATGAAATGGTCCAAGGGGGCGATAGAACCAACTGATTTAACATAGGATCCTATGGGTTTATTTGAATTGGGGGGGGGGCGATGAGAGAAAAATATTTTGAAGAAGGGGGCAAAGGAACAAAAAGTTTGGGAGACTATGCTGTAAACTATTACAGAGTATGTTACTAATGTATTTAACACTCAATTAATTGAATACTTAATAAGTATAACATTACTCTGTATATAACTAAGTATTTCTTAAAGTGAACATTGTGGCTCTTAAGGGTGTCGCCAGTCTTTGTCAGGGGCATTGTGGCAAGCTATTTATCATGCCTATTGGCTATTTATAGCTTTGAAATGTGTGTGTGTGAGGTTCTTTTATTTGAAAATACCTACTAAACTATTCTGGGGAGCCGCAGATGACCATGGATTGAGCAAGGGAGACCCCAGTGACAAAAGTTCGAGAACCACTGCTCTATGGGAATTTGCCTTGACTGCAAATCACTACTGACATTATAGCTGAAAGGCCAGTCGTGGTCCAGGCTCTGTCCCTGGTGGGATGTAAGCCATTTACCCGAAGGGGTTGGACCCCGCTGATGACATTATAGCTGAGGACTTGTTACAACCATGGTTGTTATGACCAAGTTTGACCATTGCAGTAAAATATTTCTTTTCATGAGTTCGCATTTTGCAGAATTTTTGTTTAAACATCAGTTTTACATTTTTAAAACATTTTCTTCCTTGAGAAGTGAAATGAGAAAATAAAAGGCTTCTTACTGCTGGCAGGTTATTATAGCCTTCTAACTTCACTTTCACATCATCTAGCTTTACTTCTAGATCTTTGAGCTCCTGCAAAAAAAGAAAAAAATCCATTATAATAATAGATTGTTTGAAAATGCTCTATCCTGAATGAATAAATCAGAAGATGGGATTTATCATAGATGAGAAATTAAAATAAATGTGTCAAAAACAAAAAAAATTGATATCGAGAGTCTTTTCCATGTCACTAGTATCTTGTCAAAACTGATGCGTTATATTTAGGCATAGGAAAGATATCTCCATCTCCTAAAAAAAAGCCTCATTTTGAGAATGAGCCCAGGCATTTTTTTAACATTAATTTCTGAAAGGGAAATTTTTTTTCTATTTAACTTACCCTACACCTGCTGAAAAGTGGAAGAAAACTTAGTTTATAAAAAAAAAGTTGAAATTTTGAAAAGGGTTCAATGACTAAGCCTTTACAGAATGTGCAAGAATATGTATGCCAAAAAATATCAATTGAACTGTGCAGAAAAAAAGGTTACAAGCATAAAAATATTCAAAAAAATTCAAACTTCATTAAAATTCCTACGATCCTTAAAAATGACTAGCCTAATTTTTTTGATGTATCTAATAGCAGATACAGGCTTACTAAAATTTTTGTCAATTTTATCGAACATGGTACTATCTTACAGGCTCTCAGTCACATAGAACATAATATACACTGACAGCAACTCAGTGCAACGGGACAGAAACATAGAAACAGAGTCAGGATCATTCACAGCCACACAATCGCATTCAAACTTCAGAATAGGCTAGAAGCTTGTGTATTGTAATTTTCATGTGAATGAAATTTTACCTGATATTTCTCCATGACTGAAGAATGGTAAATGGAGGGCTGACAGCCAGCTTCCTTGAGCTTTTCCTAAAATGAATTAGGATATAAAAATTGTAACAGTTAAATTAATGTAAAAAAAGTGAGGAAATGATAAAGTAAATATTTGATTTTAGCAATGCATGACAAATATCTTCAATTTGTTGGCCAGCAAGAGCCTTTTCGTACAGATAGGTTTGCTTATTGAAACCTTCAATGAACAAGAAACAAAACTCAACAAAAATACCTTACAATTTTCTGATTTCGAATAAATCACATTAAAATACTAAGAATATTTAAGTCGTCCAGTTGCAAAACTGATAAAGCTCCTAAGTGAAAAAGAAACTTTTGTAGAGTGTATTTTTTCAGCTGACTGCTTGAAATTTTAACAGCATAACATTAACATTTTAAGAAGCATCAGCTTCAAACTTCCCCCTACTAAAGTTTCTTTTTCAATTTCTGTGAAAAAAAAAATCTGGTTGGTGCTTAACGAGTTTTGCAACTGGTCGACTCCTTTTATACAACATGAAGAAATAGAGATCTTTGTCAGACCCAAAGCAGAGTATACCAAAATCTGTGATGTACGTTAATTAGTGCTACTGCAGAACAATCTGGAAGAATTCTAGGAAAAAGTACAGAAAACATTATTATGGGGATTTTTAGCCCAGAACATTTACAGTCAACTTGTATTGTTCTGCACAAGCCCTCAGAACAATACAAAACATTCTGCTTTGGGGCTGTTAGATTTGAGTAAAATCATGGTAGGATTGATTTACTCTAGAAAGTGCATATGTTACAGCCAATTTAAAAAATTCTGGCTAGTTTGCGAAATGGCCAACACGGATAATAATATATGTGTGCCAGAATTTCACGAAAGTTTGTTTCATTTCCTGACAAAACAAAGTCTTAAATGCTTTTAAATATAGTTTCTTGTATACAGATTTGTATTGTCTGCGGAGTGAATTAGTTCTGTAATTAATTCATAATAGGCCCACCATAATATAAGAGTTTTAACTACGGTGATAGTAGTACCTCGAAATTATGAACTTTTCGTCTGTACTCTTCAATTTTGTTGGACAGAAAATTTGTCTGATTCTTCCTCTTAGCAGCTTCCGAAGACTGGATTTTATGTTTCTCTTTAGTTGTCTCTACATCCCTGAAAATTCATGTACAATAATTACTTAGAAACGCTCACAGAACACATTTTTACTCTCGAATGGAAGGATTCAAGAATTGGTAGAAATTTCTAGGATAATATAATTTCTACTGCAATCTTGATCATTGATTTAACTTAACCACCTAATACAGCAGTTCTTTAAACAGAGATTTTGCTTTCATAAATATTTCCCGTTTTATGATGTTAAATAATTAACCCTTAAATGTTTAGCTGTGCATATGTGCAAAGGGTCTTTTAACCCTTCAGCTGTGAGCAAAGTGAAAATCACGTTTCACGTTTCCTATAAAATTCTGTAGGGTATGCTTTGTATAAAGGGTGTTCCGGAAGTCCACGTACAAACTTGGAAGGGAGGTATAGAGAACATAATTAGGAATTATAATCACACAAGAAAGCATGGCCAGAAATGGATAGGTGTACATTTGGAAGTAGATGGATTGGACATGATGAACCAATACCTTAAGGTTTGCCAATGAGCGAAGCCTGTGATGCTTTGTAACTTTTTTTTGTACTCTTTTTTTGGGTAATAAAGCACTTTACACTGCTTTCTGTAGTGTCCTTACTGTGTCTTTATGTCCCTTTATCACTTTAGAGGAGGCATTTCTGACCATGCTTTCCTATGTGATTACGATTCCTAAAAGGAGTTTCTCTATCTTTCCTCCAAGTTTGTATTTCTGGGACATCCTGCATAGATAGCGGACAAAAATACAGAACGATTTTATACAAAAAAATTAAAAAACCACCCGTGCCTGGAGGGTTGAACGTTTATTACTGTAACAGGTTTGATGATGAAAATTCAGAAATGACTATACAGATAAGGTGAGGTCATATTCTTTCTATTTCATATTTTTAATTTGCTGGTAGATGTCCAAATTAACGACAACAACTCTTTGTTTGCTGGAGAGAGCATGCAATTTCATTAATTCGTTAAAATGTTTTGAGTTTTTTTTTTTATCGTGAAGTTTGCAACCCAAAAATTTTTTTACTACAGTTTGTATCAGAAAGTAGTTATGTATTTGGAAGTAGTAATATCACCAGACCAGAACATAAGTTTTTTGCGGGTTCCTGGATAAGCCATCACGCTGCCTTAAAAAGAGGCCCTTTGGACCCTAAGAAGGGAAAAGAAAGACGGATTGCTATTTAATGTTAGTGTTTTTGTGTAGTGATTGTATGTGTAAGTGAATGGGGAAAAATTTAAAGTTCAAATTGGGAAAAAGCCAATTAAAAAATTTTTTTAAGTCGAAAAAATTTGGACATGAAGGAAAAATGTGGTCACAACACTTCAATATCGCTGTGACGTCAGAGCGGGAACCTCTTCATTGGTCCAAAACAGCAGTCGTTCCCCATTGGCTGGAGAGCATCTTGAAGTTTTTGACACGAGTCCTTGAAATCGATTAAAATTGATTAACTGCTACTTCGTTTAGGGAGAAAAACACCAACCCGCACAAGGGCTGTAAAAAAGTAATATTACTTCAATACATTTATTTAATATGGGATTCTTGAGGCTCTGTATAAGCAGTATATAATTCAAAATAGATTTTTTAATATGATTTTTCAGCCTTCTATATGCGTCAGTAACTATGAAAAAAATTATCAGCTAAAACAATAAATCATGTGTTCAAGGGTTAAAATGAATGATATTGTTCGGTGAAACGAGAAACAAAAATCTGTAAAATAAAATAAAAAATCAAACTAATGTTTCAGCATACTTTGTGAGATGTTCCACTTGCTCCAAAAGAGCTGTGATCTTTTTCATGAGCTTATCTAATTTGCGGGACCATTTCATTTTCTCGTTGGCGATTTCCAACTTCTTTCGGGAAAGGTCATTCAAGGCCAGAAGAAAGCTAAAAGTAAAGGTAGGAATATTAATACTGTTTCGAATAATATCTCTCACAAGCACTCGAGATAACAAAGCATGAATCAATTTCCAGGAAAACACAGACTTATTTTACAGAACGGTTATTTAAATATATTCACAAGCGGTGATTTGACAAAAGACGTTGAATAAAGAGCGGCTTTCCTCACATACGAGAGATCCTGTATCGTAAAACTCAACAAAAGTCCTCCAAGTTATCTTCTGGTGGCATTTTTGTACAGGCAGAGAAAAATCGTAAATCTCCTCGAAGGATCTTTCTGCATCATGGCATAGTTACCTTACTGAAACTGTTGCCAAACGTGTCAAGTTCATTATCGATTTGGTGAGATTTACAGGGAGATGCCTGATACAGGGGGTGGGGGGTTCCGGATGATGCTTACATCATTAATTAAAAAAAAAATTTTTTTTTTCACCTGGGGAGGGGGGAAGGCGCACGAGCCCCCTATGCCAACCTCCTCCAACATACATTACTGATAGGGGGCAGTGCTGACGAAATTTTACTGACGGGGGAGGGGGGGGGGGTCAGAGTTTTGCCGACAAAGGAAGGGAGAAGGGGGTCAAAAATAACTAAAACTTTGCTGACGTAATACTTGAACGACCTCAAAGTAGTGGTTCTTAAGGGGTGGGGTGGGGGGGGGGGTTCATTGGAGAGACTTCAGGGGTCTGTGAGCTTGAATGAGAGAAAAAAGTAAACTCATTGTTTTTATATAATGTATAGAATATTATTTTGTAAAGGAGTCTTTGGCTTTCATTTTTAATTTTATTGATATGGGGAAGCGGAGGGGGTTTGTGGAATCCATCTTACCGGCACAGATTGTGCTCAAAAAGTTGAGAACCCCTATTCCAAACCCTTCCAAGGAAACACAAAGAGAAAAATAAAAGAAAGAAGACAGCAAGAAATTGTTTGAAAAGTGTAAATATCAACTAGTTTAAATGAAATGGGAGTTTTGAAAAGTCCCAAGCCTTCATAGAGAAACTCATTTTCAAATTGCGTTGGGAATCACCAGACCAACTATTTCGCACCAAAGAAAATATGTCATACAAATGAGGAGGGTAGATTACAGTGACCATATGACCAGTTTTCTGGGACGTTTCAGTACTTTTTCATAATTTAGGTCACCCGAATCTTCTCCCATTTTTTGACGAAGCTTACTCAAAGTTTTGTTCTTCATTGAAATTGGTAAGCCGACTTATTGTCAAGGATCTCAGTCTACACAAGTGCAAAACACACTCATTTTTCTATTAAGATACAAAAAAATCAGAAGGATTTAATTTCTGATCAGAAGATTTTAGAATCACTTTAAAATCGGTACCTATGCATTAGATATAGGATTTATGCTATAGAGCAGTGATTCTCAACATGGGCGATGGAATGTTCTGAGGGGGGGGGGGGTGGTGGTAGAAACTATGAGTATAACATAGGATTCTATGGGTTAGATCGCGTTGGGAAGGGAGGCGATGGAAGAAAAAATTTCTGATGAAGGGGGGCGATGGGACAAAAAAGGTTGGAAAACTATGCTATAGAGCATTGTCCCATCGCCCCCTTCTTCAGAAATTTTTTTCTCCCACTGCACCCCAACGCAATCTAACCCATAGGATCCTATGTTATGCCCGTTGCTTCTACTGCCCCCCATGGAACTTTCCATCGCCCACGTTGGGAATCACTGCTATAGAGGGACAGGCAGGTCTTTGCAACATACCAATGCACCATAATCAAAAGTTTGTCCAAATCTACAAAAGTAATGACCCCTACATGACATTTCTTTCAGGGGTCTAACCTGTTATGCTACAGTGTGTGTACCAATTTTGCTTCCATCCAATTCTCTAAATTTGATGAAGTAGTAGAACTCAAAATACATATAATTTGAGTAATTAGTCAACTGAAGCAAACTAATTATATATATCAGGGCATGACAAGTGCCAGGTTGCCATAGCAACTAAAAAAATTACTCTATTGGTGCCTAAAATTTTCTTCCTGCAGTTGTTACTGCCAAAGCCTGAAGTTGACTACTTTGCGAACTGGCCAGACCAGTTGACCCGATGTCTGAAATGCAAGTTTTTGCTGGCCCTTATAATTCCCGGTCATTGCAGCAGACATATTTTTTTCGATAATTATGGCCATTTATAATTAGCCATAGCTAACCATGATCATTATGCATTATGGTTAGCTATGGCAACCCAACCGTGATCAAAGCAATCTGAATACTCATATCTTCATGATATATATATAGGGCTGGACATATAGGCACTGGCCAGTTTGCAAAGTGACTAAATTGCCGGCTGAGAGCAGCACAAAATGCTTGGAATTCATAGCAGCATATCTGCCAACATGAAAGAGGGTCATCGTGCCCTCAAAAAGGCAAAAGAAGCATTATTTTGGACCCTTTTCTTCAGGCAAAAAATTGTTTTGGCGCCCAAAATTTTTTTTGTTATCTTTATTTTTTTTACGATTTATCCAGCCCTCATCTATATAGTTGCCAAAATTACATAACATCAGCTAATTGAGGTAAATGTAGGTTACAGGCCTACCTTTGTTATGACAAAGATAAAATATATATATATATATATACATATATATATTATATATATATAGCAAGTACTGTCTGATCATGGCAATAAATACAATTTTAATATTGATGAAAAGCAAAACCTCCTACATATTTGAAACCAAAAGATTTTGTACAAGTAAAAATGAATTTATGTATTTATTGTATGGGCCAGCGTTTCTATACTTTTTGATGTCCCGATGACTGTCAATCTCTGTGGACCCCTGCGGCAAGTCAATTTTGGGCCTACAGAGCCCCTTACAAAGTACCCTCAGGCGTTCAAAGGTTGAATAGCATAGGCATTTGAAATCTAGGCTGAAATAGAAAACATTAAAATACTCTTGGGATTTTAAGTGACTATCCACAATACCCAGCAATGCCTAGGTTTTCTTCGATTACAGGGAGGATTGAAAAAGTGGCAAACCATTAATAAAGGCATAAACTATTATACATATACTGGCATCATTAAAGAAACAAACCATTGTAAAGGCATATATGCATGTCTGAAATGCATTGTTTGAGAACCATAGTAACCAAAGTAAAGTGACTGATGAAGCCCAGGAACCATTGTTGCCTGGTGGTTTTTTACCCATTTCAGGCATTTGTCCAGCTCTGATGATCTGTTAAAGTAGCCTATGGTTCAAACTCGGTCCTGTTTGGTATATACGCAAAATTTGGTAACGATCGGTCCAAAATTGTAGATTTGTATTAAGGACAAACATATATACATTCTTTCACATTTATATATAAGATGTCTGAAGCAAATATACTTTGTAGCAGTAGGTTCCTTGAGATCTAATATAGAAGCAGCTCTCGCCATCGCTTCACTAGCTGCAACGTATTCTTTTGAGAAGTCATCAATAGATAGTCCGACAACATTGAACTTTTCTTTAATGTCTTCACCTAAGTGATAATAAAAAGAATCTTTTCAACATTTTTGAGACACAAACGTATGTACAGACAAAGCAAGCAAGACATTTGACAATTTCACCCGAAACCTTTGCAAGTTTTTCTTCTACTCTGTCAGAGTTTTTTGTGAAACCTCTGAAATCAGTGCTGCCCACATTTTTTTCCAATAACAAAGTGGCTTAAATTTATATAGTTTTAAAGCTCCATGGGGCTAGTTTATAACTGCACCTATTGAATAACGTTTTTGTTTATTATAAATTTTCCTTTCTCTAGACATTTTGAAAGCATTTGACACATTCAGAAGTTTCGACTACCGTATATACTTGTGTAAAGCCAAGTGTTTGTCTAAAAAATTACGCCTTTTAATTTGGCCAGCTTATTCATGGGCAAGTGTTTGAGGAGAGAACATCGACCCTCCCCCGCTTTATCAAATTATATAGCTACATGGCCTCCGCACCACTAGAAAAACTTTAGATGTGTTACTAATCAGTAGAATGATTTCTGTAACTATGTTCAAACTCCACAGAATCAATGATGTTGAAGCCAAAGCAAAAAGCATTGTTGGCATCAGGGGCGTAGCCAGAAATTTCGTAGGGGGGGGGGAACCAAAGTGACAGAACAATGGATTTGGCCATATTTTTCCCTTTTTTCGGTCATTTTCTCACAGTTCGGGAGCGGGGGGGGGGGGGGACCAGATCCCCAAGTCCCCCTCCTGCTACGCCCTTGGTTGGCAATGATACCCAAATCTGCCACATGTGGGATTATTATGGCTATATTACTATATAAAGATTTTATTATTTTTTGGAAAAATCTAGTCGCACATGAGAATAAATGCAAACCTAGGAAAAAATTTCAATTGCATTTACTCTGTACATGAGCAATACATAAATGTCCTGCAAGAACGGGTCATATGGTCACGTGGTGCCAAACTTTCAAAAAAAGCAGCTTTCTTATCTCAGATTGTCAATAATCAAAAAAAAATTTTGGGCGATTTCCCGTATTTGTTTGAGAGAAATATGGTCAACAAACATTTTTAATGTTCCAAGAATAATTTTTTCAGATCACAAAAGCTTTTAGACAACATGGCTTACAAAATCTTACATTTCGCCTCATATTCCTCAGCGAGTCCGCGGTAGTATTTGACTTGCGCCTCATTGACATCCGCGTCCTTCTTCATCCTCGCAGCTATCTCGTGAAGAATACCGACGGTTGTTGAATTCACTTCATAATCAGGGATCCTACCATCAACGTAGACTTTCTCCAGCATTTCCTGAACCTATCATAATCAAAATAATCAAGAGTCAAAAGCAAAGTAAACAAACGCCATCTTGGATGACTGTCAACAGTCGTCTGAAAAAAAAAAAGAGCCATCTAACTGATAATTACCTCCTGAAACATCTTCGCCTCGCCATCTTTGATCCCGGCCATCGCTTCCTAAAAGCATATCAACCAACAACAAAAAATTAAGAAAAACAAAATCAAAACGAAAATTGTGAATAAACCACGCAATTCCGCCCTGTATACTGGCATAACAGGCATCTTTGCTGTCTTTGCTAATGTTTACCAAATGACAAATGAAGCCGCGAAAGAGATGGCGGTTGCAGTTGAGTTTTGAGCCTTATCTCTAATTTTATTTTTTCATTATTTAAGTAACAACTAATTTCAATAATAACTAAATGTTTTCACTTTCGATGATTAATATGGAAATTTTGGTAATTTGATATTCGAGTGCATTTGTTTTATTAAACTTTGGATTCTGAAAGTTGCCTGACCATAAATAATCAGAATATAAACGGGACAACTAGCCGATCATCGCCCGTTGGCTCACGGAAATTTCGCCTCTGACATTTCGTCCCTGGCATAGGCGGAGATAGACTTGAAAAAAGTCTGGAGGGGGCATGATGATTGTTGGGGGGGGATGATATATGATGATATCAATTCATATAGTATACGTAAATACATTAGATCAGTCGGCTAAACTTCGACGCTGGGGGTGTGGGGGGGGGGGGAAGATCGCCCCTCCCCACGCCCCCCGTATCTTCACCCATGGTCACTGGTACATTTCGCCCTTGACATTTCATCCCGAACATTTCTCTGCCCTGACCGCGTGAGTGACGAAGTGACCAAGCAAATGCATGAGTGACCGTATATAGTGATCAACTTAGTGACCGGGTGAGTGACCGAATGAGTAGCCAAGTGCGTAATCATATATGGCCACTCAATCGGTCGTTCATACTGCCATTCACTTGACCAGTCATATGGTCACTCACTGGATCATACGGTCATTCACTTATTGGTCACTAATACCATCATTCGCACACTCACTTGGTTAATCACACAGTCACTCACTTGATCATTCATATGGTCAGTCACTGAATCATTCACTTAGTCACTCACTCATGCAGCTACTCACTTGATCACTCATACTATCAGTCACTCGGTCACTCATACGATCACTCACTTGATCACTCACAGGGTCAATCACTCACTTATATGGTTACTCACCGTCTTACTCACCCAAAATCACCTGCTCACTCACCCACAATCACACCTGATCACTCACCCAACCATTCACTTTCTCACTTGGTCACTCACTCGGTCATTCATACGACCAGCGGGCAGGAAAAATGTACCGAGGACGAAACGCGTCGGGGGCGAAATTTCAAGATCCCTCGCCCATTATCGTCGAGGATCAGAGTTGCCATACTAACAATTTTCTCGACAAATTGAGTCGGTTTGAAAAAAGTTTGCTCGGAAATTTTTTGGCTTTGGTGGTGACGGTTTTCGCCAACAGTTTTTTTGGTGTTTTGGTTTTTTCTCTCTATTTTTCTTTGCTTGACAGAATTCATTCATTCATTCAAACCGAGCACAACTTCGGCATATCGTCACATGGGCAATTTACTACTAATGATTTGTGCTGGAAGTGTGAGCGTCTCCCGTGAATCCCCTGGATTCTCTGGAGTTCCTGGTACCCCGAAACCCCTGGGCAGGGACACGCGAAAACGATTATATACAAAGTATACAAAAACACATAGTACACAAAGCTGCATCACGGCATTTGGCTAGTCGTGACCCAGCGTTCAATATTCAGCCGCCTCGAGAGCAGTTGCCTAATTGGAGTGGGATTTTAGTTGCGAAGCCCAGCGACAGTTGCCTATATGGCGCAGCTCTTGCCCTCCCACGAATAAAGTTTCAAAGTATAGCCAGTGGACTTTGGGTGGTAGGCTGCCAAGTGCTCGGCCGATCCCTTGCTGCCTTGCCGTTATTGCTTGCCTGCTCTGTGGCCAGCCAATCGGTCGTTGGGTGGTGGGTTCCCAGGCAAGCCTATCTTGCTGAGTTGGGCCCTTGGTGCCTTTTCGTAGTTTTCGGCCGTCTGACATATCGGCCAACGGGTCTTTGGTCTCTGCGGGCACCTTCCTGGGCCCATACTCATGGTCCTCTTCTCCGTTTACGTTGAGGTCCCCCAGACGGGCAATGCACTCGCATATTTTTGCTCTGCTGAGCTCTGAGTTCATATGGCCTTGCTGGCTGGCCCTAACTGCCGGCAAATGGGTCTTTGGTGTCTGCGAGACCAGTTGTGTTTCTTTATGGTCTATTCCTCCGTCTAGGGCCCTTTAGTCGGCCCAAGTCTCGCCACAGAGAGCAACAGACCTACAAACAGTACACATGTAGTTTAATCGTAACACATCACTCATTACCCTTCTGAAATATAGATGACAGCACTAAAAAAAGAAAATCAAACACAACATTACATAATTATGAACTCAGACTGTTAGGTGCACACGCAGTTACACTTCCGGCACAACTCACTAGGTAGTAAATCGCCCATAGATGGTGATAGACCGGAGTTGTGCTCGGTTTGAAAGAAAATCTAGACTGACAGCTCAGTTTCAGGCTTGCCGTCTATCCCTTGAGCGTCCAGACTGTCCCTTCGAAGAAAAGCCATGGCAGCCCACAGAGACCACACAGTCCGACTCTTCTTCATGGTCCATTTCTCCATCTTCGTTGAGAACCCCTATGCTGGCCCTGCTCTCGCAGAATTCATCGTTTAAGCTTTTGATTCTGTTTCAGGGTTGGCAGCAGACTGCTATGCTTGCCAACCGGTCTCTGATGGGGGAGGGAATCTCTGATGGGGGGCTCCCCTTGCTGGAGAGCAAACAAATTTTCCTTTTTGTGCATTTTAGTCCTCACCAAACTCGAGGCCTCACGGGCATAGGCTAAATTTATTGGAAATATTGGAAGGGCCCAGAATTATTTGGGGAGGGGGGGGGACTGAAACCTGATATCTCCATGGGTTACTATGGTTAATGTTTGGGAGAGGTTTCGGGTCCATGGGCCGTGCCCGTGTGGGTCCCATGCATTTAGAAGGTACTGCCCACAACCAAGAGAACAGTGCTACTTTAACGCATGGGACTCAAAAATTAAATCTTGTCAAAATCTTCGATCGCAAGCATAAAAGCACGAATTTGTAGCCAGGTAAAGGGGATGGGGCTTACACACTTCGTTTATTTGAAAGGTCTCCTTCCCGCTTTTTTCTAGTTTTGCAAAGTGTCTTTGACGACATCTTCAAAACCAATGCTACGTAACACATCTGCTTCTACATTTAGTAGAGATGCAGCATCAAGCCTCTACATTGCTCTTGTAAATTTTGTTTCAGTGCTTAATATAATTCTAGCCTCAAAATTACAAAGTTACATTCCTGTAGCTTTTTTATTAAAATTTTACTTGATTCAGAATTTTTCTTAATTAAGGATTATAATAAACATTTTATTTGTTAGAAATGATCAAGCCAAGGAAATGCAAGTCGATGCTACTATCAATGCTTTTGAATTGACATAAAATTAACAGATATTGATTTAGAACATATAAAAATATTTTGTTTCGGTATTTTAATCAGTGGCGGATTAAAGTCGGTCGAGGCCCCGGGCACAGAAGAAAATATTGGGTCACTCAAATTAGAAAAAAGTGTGAAGTTTGGGTTTTTCGGAGCCCTTTAAAAGTCGGGGCCCCGGGCACGCGTCGTTAAATCCGCCTCTGATTTTCATTCTTTTTACAAAAACATTTTTAATTTATAACTCGTCATTTCGGAGGTACGAGTCCCCCTACCTGTGTAAGCCTCTGGAGCCTATGATACTGTTAAGAATGCCCTGGGCTTACTTTATGGGAAATTTGTGGCATCTCATTCCAAAAACCCATCATTAACGCGAACTATAGCTTGCAATATTATTAGTTTCTGTAGATTTGAGATTTGAATGTTGTTGCTGTGGAAATAGCATATACGTCTCATCTAGCGTCAGAGAGGAATTTCACTAGATAATTTCATTCGCAAAATAGGATCTTTGATGATTTCTTACCGAATGGTTGATACTGTGAAAAAAAATTGTACATTTATGAAAACAGGGCCGCAACTAGAAGCTTTGTCAGTCGGGGCAAGCACGCATTTCGTGGCACCTCATTATAAAGATGAAGGTTAGAGGGTAAAATGTGCCCCCCCCGTCTGGCCCAGGGCACCAGACCCGCCTGCTACCCCCTAGTTGCGGCCCTGAATGAAAAATATAATTTGATAACTTTTCGTGGTGCCTTTCTTCACCTGATGCCCTAAGCACGTGCTTATTTTGCTTAATGGTTAATCCGGCCCTGACGCTATAGCAGAGGTGTCGGTATATGATGCTATTCATTTATACTGTTCGAGCGAACCGCAACGGTCAATTTCGCTTGTTTTCTGTGACGTTTACCCAAGAAATTCCTAGAAAGAAGAGCTTACTACATTGAAATCAATTTTCTGCTCTCATATTACCCGTATACGGGCATTCCTCGTAATTTAGCCCTTCCCGACATTTTTATAAAAACATTCTATTTTGCAAGTCAAGCTTGTGATGTTATTGCTGTTCAAATCCTTCATCAGGGACTTTTCAGGACTAAACTTTCAGGCTCTACTGATAAAGCAAGGACTCGTCATTGAGAGAGCACCAAATCAATGAGAATCAATCGTCATCTTCCTCCACGGTGCAGCAAATGCAATCCTATAAGGCGCGTTCCACGCGATCTCACCTAAGTCCCACGAAATCGAACGATTTAGAGATCGTTTTACAACAAAGATCATTGCCATTTACTTAAGCGGCCCACCTGCATTTTTATAAATCAATTCAAGAGGCTCAATCCAAAAACTGTGCATTAACGCGAGTTCTTATTTCCAATATTATTAGTTTCTCTGCTTTTGTGTCACCCTCAAACCAGCAACAAGCAGACCCCCCCTCCCCGATCTCCCTTAGTTGCGGAACTGGTAAACCTTTTGATTAAAACTTTCAGCTGTACACAGTCAAATGCTCTTAAAATTTTTGGGATTTTCTACCAGATGGGGTTGATGCTAGGGGAAAAAATTGCACATTAAAAAAAAAAAAGTACTTATTGAACCTTTTTTGTGGTGCCCCTATTCTCCTGATGCCCTAGACACGTGCTTATTTTGCTCAATGTTGATCCAGTTCTGGGCCTATAGCCTAGGATCTTTAGCAGGTTCCCTCTATATTGTTAGTTCATATAGTGTGGAAAAAGCAAAAAGCGATAAGAATCGTCCCTGGCTCCTGTGATGAAGCCCTGTCTGCCCTCATCCTTGTGGGGAACCATGCCAACACCAGCTAAAGCAAACCAGTAAAGGGATTCATCGCAATGGTTGATCCAGTTCTGGGCCTATAGCCTAGGATTTTTAGCAGGTTCCCTCTATATTGTTAGTTAGTATAGTGTGGAAAGAGCAAAAAAGCGGTAAGAATCGTCCCTGGCCCCTGCGCTGAAGCCCTGTCAGGCCCCCACTTTTGTGGGGAACCATGCCAACACCAGCTGCAAACTAGTAAAGGGGTTTATCGCAATACACTTTGGTGTATCGCACAAAAAGTAGCCTTTGTGCTCATCAATTTTCAGGTTTTCGGAATCATTCCCCTTTTTTTTGTTTTTCATGTGTGGGAATGGTTTTTTCCCTCCTCTCTTAAACCTAGACACCTTTCTATATCTTTTCATTGCCATGAGTGTTTGTGCGCGTGTGATTTTTCCCACAAATTTTTACGCGCTCTGACCAACGCCCTCGAAATTCGCAGACAAATTCAAGTTGCCTCCAAGCTACCAAGTCACAAACACCTACTATATCATTAATATTTGTTCCTCTCCTTCGCCAACTTCGGAAAATAAGCAGTCCCACGGTTAGCATCGCTGGTCTTGTTATTGGTTTTGGACCGCGGCTCTGAACAAGGGTCAAGAACTCCTGATGTAGGCCCTTATTTACATCACCCCCCCCCCCCGGGTACCACTTCACCCCCACTTACGAGAACCACTAATTTAGACATATTGTTCGGGAAAGGGTTACGAGGAAGATAAGATAAATTTGTAGCACGGATATACATCATCCCGCCAGGTTGTACAATGCCGTGCTAAAGAGGGATTCCGAAACTGCCACCTTCAGCCAAAAAAAAAAAAAAAAAACCAACCAAGACCAAGAAAGAAAGGAGAGGGGAGCCTTAATAATTAACATTATAAATGACAGATCCATTTCATGTCTTCTATTTTTAGGATAGTAAGAGTCACTGAAGGGGGTTTTGTGTGTGTCTTTCGTTTGCCGAACACTGGGATTGTTGCCGTTTTTTCCCCCCCAAAATGTTATGGTAGCAACGCTAACGATTCCTTGGGCTTCTGCTCAACGTTTTCTTCTTCGTTTCTTGCCATTTCATTAATTCGTTGTTTCTCTTTGCAGTTGCAGTGTTTTTGTTGCAGCAGACCTCAAAAGGCCGCCCGCCCCACCGGCTTTGTTCATTAGTAACGGCATCAGCGCGAAACTAATTTATTGCAGCATTCACCATCCTCCCCACCCAAGATAATACGTTTGTTTTCGAACTGATGTCGCTAATCTTAATCCAAATTCTTTGTTTCCTGTACATGCTTGGAAAATGGCAAGACAAAGAGCCTTTCTGTTTCGTCGACGGGCTATTTCTAGGACGTTAACAATGACAAAATGCTGCAATTGCATCCAGGACCTGTCTCTGCTTTTGGGATCATAAAAGTGTCACATGGGATAGGCGGCGCGTCACCGTCGGAAATGTATCTCGTTTATGGTCTCATTTCATTTCATACCATTCACCGCCCGTGTTCTATCGACAATTGTCAATTTTTGCCATTGCCCCGGATGAGGAGCTGGGCGGTGCCAGGTGCTTTATTATGCATGTATAAATTACAATGTATTAAATGTACGACAATAAAAAACACAAAGATGTTACAAATTTAAAAAATTACAAAAAGCAAAAATTCACGTCTTTTTATGGCTGTGTAGCTGTAGTGAGCCCTTTATTGTTAACCGTGACCAGGCCAGGTCCTGGATCAAGTCTACGCTTCTCGGCTTGGTGACTCGGGGAGCCCTTCGTGTCGCTGTCGTCAGCCCAGGTGCTACGCCACATCTCCTTTCTCGGATTGGTGGCTCTAGTGAGACCTCTCCGTAGCCCTCTACTGTGGCCAGGCATCATGGAACCCTCGGAGAAAGTGACTTTTCTGAGCTTTTCCATCCAACATGGCTAGAAATGACTGTCTGCCAATTAACATGCTTACTCTTGAAAATTTTGAGGCCCCCCCCCCATCCTCCACTGTGGCCAGCCGTGTCAGGTTGGGCCAATGCGGTGAGGTGACACTGTTCTTAACCTTTTCGCAGCCGCGACCCAAAATCATCAAAAAGATTAGCACGGGACTGACTGTTTTTAGAAATTAATGAAACCAGTAATGTAATAACAGTGCATTTATAACAGGACTTGCAAATGGATTTGTGCGACTAATCTAAGAAACCCCCTACGAATCAAGTTTGGGTCATGATTCATAGCTGAAGAATCCCTGAGTGGTGCCAAACAAGGAGTCCCAGGATAGCAAAAAACAAACACTTGGGGTGAGATGACACATTCTCACCCCCAGCATAATCTCACCCCATTTTACGGTTTTGTTTTGTGCCATCCGGAAACTCCTGTTTGTTGCCATCGTTCACTAGGATGCTTGCGCACCATCTAAGTCACTCTTTTTTGACTTTTTGGTCATTCTCATGCTTGCGATTTCTCTAGGTCACTCTTTTGGGGGGGGGGGGTTATCTCTCGAAAGCTGAGAGGCTTACTAGAGAAGGAGGAGATCTTTTGAGGAATTATCACTGGGATTTGGAGGGAATGTTAGTTCAGGTGCCCAGAAACTAGGGAAAGGTTTTTCTCGTTTTTCACATTCCTAGTAAAGATGCCATTAAGAATATTTCATATTTTTATAAAGGGTGATTGATGACGTAAGCATCAGTAGATCCTCCCCGCACCCGTCATCAAAAAGCCAGCAAATCTCAAACCCCATCCCCCCCCCCCCCCCACCGATGATGACGTAATACAGTCGAATCCCGTTATAACGAATGCCAAGAGACCGGAGAAATCACTTGGTTATAACGAAATTTCGTTATAAAGGAATTCTAGATTTCAGCATTATTCCTATGTAAACTTACCTGGAAGGATTAGAAAAGTGTTCGCTAAAACGAGGATTTTTCGCTATAACGGTATTCGCAAAAACGGGATTCGACTGTACTAGGATGGCTCCATAGGTTAAGAACCCCTCTCTAACGGCCGTATTCACCAAACACAGTTTAAACTACAATCGTAGGTGAAAGGATTGAAGATCGAAACGGATTGGTTAAATTGAGGATTTTAACCAATCCTTGTTGATCGCTAATCTACGATTAACCTGGGATTGTAGTTTAAACTCTTTCGGTGAATACGGCCATATGTCACTCTTTCGAGCACTCACAATTTACACGGTACATCGATTTCAACTTATTGGTAACGTAGATTTATTTCATAACAGATGTCGAAAACGACTCCCCCCGATTGTTCATTGTCTTAAAAAAGAAATTTCACAACATAAATGGGGTACATAATGCGATGATTCATTATTGTTCAACACTCCAAAAAATGAAAAAAAAACCCACACAATACTTATTGCGCATGACTTAATCACGTGCTAGTATCACCAAATAACACGATTCCCGGAATTCCAAAAAGAATCACACATTTAATATTTCAAAATTATTATTTTTTTTTTGCAAGAAGCTATTTTCAATCAATATACTATTATTATTATTTCCAAATAAATAACGACAGGTTTCTTTTCGTGTGAATAATAATAAAGCGATGAAACATTACATAAGTGTGTTGTTGTTGTTACTCTTTTCTTCATTTCTTTCTCGGAGTTACTTGGTTGTGGATGTAAGAAGATCTCTCAAGAAGGTTCTGAACCTAAGGGGCATCACCCATGCTCATCTCTAGCCGGGAAAGAAGAACCCCGGTGTTCAGCGATGCGCTTGATGCACATGTGTGCGATTCTCCCCCCCCCCCTTTTTTTTTCACTCACACACTACACACTCTTCTTTAGCACTTTGGCTTGTGATAGTGATTCTTTTTCCCAGTGACTACTGTTGATGTCGGTGGTGGAGATACACGCAAAAAAAAAACAGTCACAGTATAAGAAAAGAGTGTAGTGTGGGAAACAGCCAAGTTAATTCCCGCTATAACACACTTTCTTATTTTTTTCTTATAAGTTTCTTTTGCTTCTTGAGGAGCTGGATGTTGGCTTCTTGTTCTTCTTTTTTTTGCTACCAAGAGATAGTCTCATCAGTGATCTTGAGTTCGGGGTTCCAGTTGCGTACCCTACCACCAACAGTTTCGCCGCCGCGTCGCATGTGGAAAAAGAGTTTTTTTTTCCCCCCTTGATTCTTGATGTTGTGTTTGTTGTTCACCACCATCTCATCATCCATCCAGTTTCATCTTGATGCTCCGAACGTGTGGATAGAACGACGTGAAGTGTTTAGATTTTAGATTGATTCCTTTTGAATCGAAGCCAGTGGAGGATTTTTGATTCTCGGTTTGGTGGCTTCGAGTATCGGGTTCTGTTTGGCTGTTGTACCTAGGAACTGTTTGACACGGGTAACGTACATTTTCTTTTGTTTTGTATTTTCTATGAAATCATTATTTTTTAAATGTGTATTTTGAAAGAAAATTTGGATTTTTTTAGTTTGAGATTCAGTATTTCAGGGTGTTTGACACTTTGACGTTTCATTTGGCGCCTGATAACCGGTTGGTTCACGCACCGGTTTGTAAACCCTTTATTCAAAGCGAGGCGACAAGAATCGGCTGAAATGCCTGCCCTAAAGCCGGGTCCAGTCCACACACACAGAACTCCGTATAATTCCGCAGCACAAAAACCGGTTTTGAGGTGTGGTGTCTAGTTAGCACAGCTCGGGTGATTTTAATGGTCGATTTTGCGTAGACATACTTAAAAAACGGGTTTTTGAGCTGCGGATTTCTACGGGTGTGGAATCGGCTTGTGACAATAGCTAATTAGCCTTTGTTTGAGTGGAATGATTCCTAGGAAAGAAAAATGATTGAAGACTTTTCATAATGGATTTTGTTTTGATATTATTTCATTTTCGAATTTCGAAAATCGGTGATTTCTCAAGAGCTTTTCACTGCCCATAACAATGCATTCGCGAAGGCTTCGAATTTCTCCAAACAAAGAATTTTTTGAAAGATTTTTCTTTTTGTTTTACATTGTCTGATTAACATGGAATGCCATTGCATGCGATTGAATATTTTAAAGAAAACTTTCTTTCTTTATTTATTTATTTCTGAAATTCGGTATTTTAGTGTTTCTGACACTTTGACGTTTCATTTGACGCCTGACAGCTGGAAGGTTAGTGATCTGTTTTGTCAACTGTGGGTTCAAGTTCAGTCGGGAAGAATCAGCGGACACCCCAAGTTTATTTTTAATTAGCCTTTGTTTGTATGGAATGATCTTTATTAGAGAGAGAACAGTAATTAAAGAAGTTTCTATTGAAGATTTTGTTTGGAATTTATTTTACTTTCGAATTTCCCGAAATCGGTGATTCCTCAATATATCAAATGTTGTCTGTAACAATGAATTCCTAACAATGAAAGTTTCAAATTTTTTCCGAAATCAGTGATTAACAATGAATTCCTAACAATGAACATTTCAAACTTTTTCCAAAATCGGTGGTTCCTCCAACAGATCAAATGTCTGTGACAATGAATTCCTAACAATGAAGGTTTCGAATGTTTTCCGAAATCGGCGATTTCTCATGAGGCTTTTGCTTTCAAATGCTGTCCGCAAGAATGAATTCCTTAAGGTGCAGCTGTATCCAAAATCGGTGATCGATTCCTCACGAGCTTTTTATGTTAAATTTTATCCGTAACAACCTTCTTGTAGGTTTTAAATTGCCGATATCCACAGTGCCGAAGTCACAAGCTCTTTGTTGTTCGTAGCAACGAATTCTTGAGTTTCCTGAATTGTCAGAAATCGGCAATTCCTCACTAGCAGATTGTTGTCAAAAGCTGTCAGTAATAAAGAATTCCCGAAAGCTCACTGAATTTTCCGAAACCTGTGATTCCTCACTAGCTTTCTTTGCTGTCAAATGTCGCCCGTAACAATGGGTTATTGAAAGTTTTGAATTTTCTGAAATCCGTGATCAATCACGGGTTTTTTCTGTCAAATACTGTCTTTTGTCAAAATTCCCAAAGATTCCGCATTTTCCGATATCAGTGACTTCTCATGTGGCTTTTGCAGTCAAATGCTGTCCGAAAAAAAAATAATTCTTGAAGGTTTCGAACGGTGTATCTAAATCGGTGATCTTTCAGGAGGTTTTTGCTGACAAATTTTTCCGCAACAATGAATTCTTTACTGTTTTGAATTGTATGTGACTGCCCGATGAAGTAAATTCTTGAATGTTTCTGATTGTCTGGTATCGGTGATTTCTTACTATATTTTAGCTGTCAGAAGCAAGAAATTTTTGAACATTTTCAAAATTTGTAGAATGCTTTAAATTAGAAATTGTGAGTTTGTTTCGTTTTCGCATCTATCCAAATCCAGAATTATCTAACTTTTTGTGTAACCCATCAATGCATCGTGGTGCCGATAAACTAACCATTCTATGATCTCTTATTTCACGTAACTTGACGTCAGAAAAAAATTCTAGTCTATAAAATTTGAATTAAAAACATTGTGATTTTAACCTTGATAATTTACCAAGTTTAGTTACTATTTTTTAAACATTGGTAATTTGTCTGTTGAATTCGAAATCATTAAATAAAAATTTGTGCATTCAAAGCTAACAGTTTGTTTGAAACCAAGACATCATGAAATCTTGCAAATTCCTCAAAATGTAATTTTTTTTAAATACGTTCGATTCTGCAAATATGGTGTCTGAAATCAGGAATTTCTTGGAATCATTTTGTTTTCGAAATGTCAGAAATGAAGAACTTTTCGGAATCATTTTTATTTGGAACCATATAAGAAATCAAAATTTCTAACCGATCGGTTTTTGTTTCTGAGAGAGATAGAGAACTGACTGAAATTTCAAATTTCTTGAAAAATCATTGTGCTATATCTTTTTGAACTATACGAAATCAAATCTTTTTGTGCATTACTTTGCTGTTGCAGATCTTTTACTTTCAAATCCTCTAAAACCAGAAATTTATTTTGAAACCCTTTTTTGTTTTCTCGAAATCTTTCAAATTCCTCGATATCTTTTTAGTTCAAACGTTCTGAAACTAAGAGTGTCTTGTTCTTAAAGTGTCTGGAAATAGAAATTTCTTGAAAAACTTTTTCCCTTTTAAATTGTCTGAAATCAAGAACTTATATTAGTTTTCATATCTTTTTCCGTACGAGAAAGTCCGTTTTATAAAAGAAATGTTATTTTAAAAGAGAAATTGTTTTGAAAGAATCTTTTCCCGCTTCTTCAATTTCTCTTTCATTCATATACAGTATTTAGTCCACTCAACGGGATCTTTCAAGATTTTCTTCCCGGTATATAGCATGTGTTTTTTGTGCCTTTTCAATCTTTCTCTATTCAATCGATATTTCATGATTGAAGACTTGAACGAGCTATTGATGATAGTTATCTACATTGCTCACGAGTTGAATGGTGGTGTCATTCCGGATGCAACTACGATCACCGATTTGGGAGTCCTCGTTGACGAGCGGCTTGGGTTTTACTGAACATTGTTCAGCAGTGGTTAAAAAAGAGTACGGAATGCTCGGCTTCACTCTCAAAAAGGTCTCTCCGCGTTGTCCCAAAGTGATCCTTCTACTTTTCTGGGGATTAGTTCGTTATGGACTGGAGTATGCCGTCAGGTTTTGGAGACCACATACCTACAGAGTGACATTGACTTGGTCGAGTGGGTGCAGAGAAGAGCCACGCGTACTATTGGTGGCACACGGGGCTTAAGCTATGAAGAGAGACTTGATTTTTTGAAAATGTTTACATTTGGAAGAGCACAGATGTCGGAAGGGGGAGGGAAAAGTATATGATCGAAGTGTTTAAAATTTTCAACGGGATGAAAAAAGTAGACCATGTAGTAATACATCGTCAATCAACTGCTTTTACAAGGGGACACCAGTATTGATTGGTAAGAGATAATTCTAGGTTGTTATGTCGCAGGGAAGTTTCCTCTAATAGGATTGCGAATAAATGGAATAGCTTACCTCTGGAAATCGTGAATTGTGACATAATTGACACGTTTAAAAAAGAAATACGATAAACATAATGGGAAAATCGAGAAGCTATCCATACTTAGATGACACAATCATAATTTTTTATGGACAGTATGTACAGGGCCGCAACTAGATGCTTGGTCACCCGGGGCAAGTGCGCATCTTCGCGCCCCTTGTAATGCTGAGGAAGTGGTTTGAGAATAAAATTTGTGCCCCCTCTGGTCCAGCGCCTGGGCACGAGACCCACCTGCCCCCCCCCCAGTTGCGGCCCTGAGCATGTATATTGATATTTTTTATAATTATTGGTTCTTTTATTGCTCTTATTGGGTCGCTGTATTTTTGATATAGTTTAGATATATATTCAGCATCCATATTTTTTTTATGGCAGTGGTTCTCAACGTTGACAAAAGCCCTCGCGGCTCGGTTTCATTCATTTTTGTGAGTGGAAGGCCCAGCCCAAACACAAGACCAACGGAAAATGAATGAGGAAAAGTGAAACCGGCTGATCATTCGCTGCCCGGTATGAATGTTGTTAGGGTCCGATACCGGACCACGGCCCGACGGTTGAGAAACACTGATTTATGGGCATCTTTTTTCAGCCACCTCGTTGGGCATTTTGCCTGTTGCGGCCTTTGCATTTGTATTTCCGTGTATATGTATAGTGCTTGGAACGAACATAAAGAAGTTACATTTAAATTTACCAAGTTATGAAATTTAATTGAAAAAAAATTGAAATAAAATTTGAAATGTATTTCTCGAAAAAAAGTAAAATCACGGAGAATCTTTTTTAAAATTGGGATACAAAATCCTCTCCGTTAAGAGTTTCTTATAATTTCTTCCGTTATAGAGTTAATAGTTTCTTCCTTAATAGTTTCTTCCGTTATAGAGTTCCTAATCACTGATTGTTGATTTTTAATCTGCTTGCTGATTGTTTATCACGAATTGGCAATTATAAAATAATGAAGTATTGAAGTAGCAGTTGATGATATGTCGTTATCGATATTTTAACGTGTATAAGGGACCCCTGATTTTTTTGGGCTTAAAATTTGGAAAAAATTGAAAATATATATCTATAATACTTACTATCCATGCATAACGAACCCCCCCCCCCCTATTTTTGAGACAAAATTTTTGACAAAGAAGGGGTTCCTTATACACTTTGAAATACGATACGTTCGAAGAGATTTTTCTATTACTGCATTATACAATCTAATCCCGTTTTAACGAATACCGTTATAGCGAAAATCTCGTTTTAACGAACACTTTTGTAATCCCCCCAGACAATTTTATACAGAAACAATGCGAAGACCTGGAATTCCTTTATGACGAAATTTCGCTATAACGAAGTGATTTCACCGGCCACTTGGAGTTCGTTATTACGGGATTCGACTGTATTATTATTATTATTGTTTTTTTTTTTACATCGTTCTGTTATAAATTTTTGACTTCTCTCCCACATTGTTGATCTTCTTTGAAAATCTAATTAATTTTTTTCTCCTAATTCCATCTCTTTCATCCCCATTTTACCAGCTGAAGCTCAAATTTTAATGATTGTGAAGAAAACGTGTTGACGAACCCTGACGATATATATATACGAGTGTGTCTCGGGTTATGCTTGCTTTAGAACACACCAGTGGTCCCTAAATACTTTTAGTAATGGATCCCCCCCCACCGGAAATCTTGGTGCCTCCCAATCTATAGCAGCAGAAACTACAGCCATTTATCAGCGAGAATGTTCTCGAACAATCGATGTCATTCCATCCAGTGCCAGCAAATGTTATGTGAGATTGCAATGTCTGAACTAAAATAAGGCTTCATACCCCTATCGAGATATGCATATGCGTACGCAGAATTTTCTCGAAGGGGGGTTTTTACTTTTTTGCCTGCAAAATAACACTATAATCTTGGCTCAATGTGGAAGCCCCCCTTTACGCCAATGGAGATATGTCACCCACAAGTACAATTTTGTGTCGAATCATAACAGTATTATTACTACTGCAGTCTACCAGTGCTGCAGCGATGCTTTTACGTGTTAATTTAGATAAAACTTTTATTTTTATAATTATACAATCGGGCCGTGGACCAATGGGGGTCCAGACATCCCGCAGTTGGAAACCTCTGTGTTAGAGAGTACTACCATCTTTTTCAAACTGGAAGAGCGGCACTACTGAATCATGAGAGGGGGGGGGGGTAAAATTATTATCACTGAGATACAGGATTTTTCACAACAAAAATATGCAGTCGGCTCCGCTTAAAAGGACAACGTATACCTCGTTTAAAAGTATAGAATCTTTTGGCACCAAAATTTCTCCCATAGAGACAATGTTAACCACTTTACGATCAAGAACGTAATATTGCGTCCAAACACCAGTGGAATAAATTCAAAAAAGTTCTCTCCGTTTTCTTTCCTCTCTCCTCATCGCCGCGAAGCTTTGTTGCAACCCTACGGGAAAAAAAAGTAGTTATTTTTTCCTCCGTGATGTGTATCCTTCTACTATATACATCTAAGAGCCAAAGAGAACAGGTAGGTGAGGGTGAAAAGAGAAATCTGCTTCGTACCTACTCTATTATCTGTAAGTATTACAGGTGAGAGATAAGAGTATAATAGATATCTTTCTTCTGTTATTCTTATGTATTATACTGTTTCCCTTTCGATAGTTCCTTTCGTACTTTTCTACCTTTTCTTTCCTTCCTTTTTTCTAACATGCAGTTGGGTTAGGGCAAGGTTACCATATTTATCGCCGATTCGTCAAATAGAGATCATCCGAATGTTTTGTCAATCTCTCGTAAGCGAAGCGGTTAAAGTTCCCAGCTGAAAACGATAATTTCATGACTTTTACCCGCTTAATCGAATATCACGCTTCACACGGGAACTGTTAATACACATCAACCGCTATACACATAATGTTTTTATTGAATGAAACACATTTGGAATTAATGGAAAATATTTTACCAAGTTGAGATAAATACATCTGACAGTGAGTACTGGCCTCCGAATATTCAGTTTGTCTTCAATAGGTACATTTGATTATTTTATTTCTGTTCTATGTTGAACCGATAGAGGGCACTCACTTTCTTAATGAAAAGTGATAATTTTATGTATTGCGATCCAAATTTTTATTTTCTTCTTTGATGTCTGATTTATTCGAGAAGCTTTATTAATATTGATCCTTCATCAGTTTTCAATATACAAATTATACTAATGTCGTAAAGTGGCAATTCAATTATTCCCCTCGTAATCGGATAAATTGTGTGCAGGAATCGTTGATATCCGGTTAAGCGGGGTCCGACTGTATTACTATTTAAGCTGAACACTTTTCCCTACAATGGCATCTTCTATTTTTTTGTTTAGAATCGTCCATTTTTTTAAATGTCTAAAGACATGAATTGTTTATCATTAATAATCATTAATGACCAATCTAATAATGTGAATATTTTACGTGTTTCAGATTCAAAGTGAGAGAAGGGGAAAATTAAATCTGGCCAAGAATACTTGACACCGATCCCGAATGTTAGTGAAACGATGGTTATCGAAATGCATTCCAGCCAATATGAGCCACACGACTCTCACGATCTCCACGAAGCTCAGGAAGCATTCAGGATGGACGATCGAGCGGATCCCGATCCATTGACGCAAATCTCGCCCTCTCACTCACACTCCGAAGAACCTCGGGCCAGTGCCGAAAGCGGCTTCCAGCGCCAAAACGGACTGATCCTCGACAACAGTCTTCCAGATCTATCTGCAACGCCGGATTTTTCAGACGAAGCTCGGAATCACAAGTACCATGTTGTGGACCACCGTGATTCACCTGAAATCAGTGCGTCTCGATTCCAAGAAGTCTCTGTGGCTCAACCGCACCACGGAGGCAGAAACTGTGAAAATTTCCACGATGATCCACGGTGCCAACCCGGGCACCCGCGGCAAAATGCATTCCTTCAGCAGACACCTAACTTCCAGCCTTCTGATTGGTTCAGAAAAGGCAGTTCTTCAGAAAAGCTACAGAACTTAACGCTCAACGATGGTCGAAATAGATCTGGTACACCAGAACGTTCTGAATCGAAAACTTACAAAACACCCCGGATTATGAACATGCAATTTCCAAGAATGTTTGAGGTACCTTCGTATTTCAGTGATCCCAGTAGAGACGGTGGTGGTGGTGGTGGTCCTAGGTGCGTAGGAGATACAGATATTCCAAGATCAAGTGTTCCTCAATTCTCTGGTGCGAGAAAACTATCTGAAGACGATTATTTCGGTGATGGTAGTTGCCTCCTGCACCATGTCGCTAGCATAACGAACCCGTTCACGACGTACTCGGTGAGAGCGAACTACAGGTCGTTCGACTTGAAGTGCACGTGCAATTTAGTACGGAGATTTTCCGACAAAGTGAGGGTCGGAGCAACAGCAATTCCACCCGTGGGAGTGAGGAACGAAGCTGGCAATTCTAAGAAATGCAGGAAACAACGCCAGTCGAGGTCAGGACATCAAAGGAATACTCTTCGAACAGACACATCTACTGACCATACGATTACTGGGAATGATTCCCCAGAGCGAGAGGTACCGATTTCCCCGACGAGAACAATGGCCAAAGGATTGAGAAAGCCGTCCCAAACCATCCACGAAACCTACGAGGGATCCGTCTC